>NC_086069.1:6546280-6849311 GCF_948474715.1 Cydia amplana | reverse complement strand
AATTATTAAACCTAGAAAGTATACAGAATAACAATGTTGTACTAGTAGGAGACATTAATATTGATCTCTTAACTAAATGTTCTAACACCCGAAGTCTCCTGAATACAATTAAACAGCATAATTTTAGACAGCTTGTAACCGTACCTACTAGAATAACTGCATCATCAGAAACTTGTATCGACCATGCATATACAAACATACACAAAAGCATGATTTGTGATGTATATTGTAAAGATTAAGCTTATTCTCCGATTAAGTACATAACTAAACAAACATTTTCAAGTCAAAACAAATACAATTTCATTCAGAGCCTCGAGTTATATGACTGGGATTGCGTTTTATTAAAAAATCAATGCCCCAATAAAATAACTACATCAGTAATTAATATTCTTAAACACTATTATGATATTCACTTTCCTAAGCGAAAACAACCTATTAAAAAGATTGTAAACACATGGGTGAATGACCTCTTACGTAAACTACGCCATAAATTGCGTGCAACCAAAGTTAAGTTATCTAAACAACCTAATGACATCGAGTTACATTCGAGCCTATTAAAATTGGAAACAGCGTATTGGGCTACATTACGTAATGACCGTGTAGAATTTATAAATAGCAAAATAGTGTGTAGCGCAGGTGGTAATGTCTGTCGGGCTATGTGGAGCGTCATCTCGTCAGAGACATGCCGGCGCAGTAGCAGCAGGAGCGGACCCCTGGACGTGCTCGTGAGCCGTGCGCCGGGCGACTGCGAGGCTGCGCGCGCCGCGGCCGCCGCCACCCAGCTTAACCACTACTACACTCACACGAACAATGACTCGCGCCCGTGCATAGATGATGCACTCGCATATCTCGACAGATATCTGCCACAGGTACCATCTGCTTTCTTATTTAAACCGTTCACTCTTGAGGAAATGGTGAAAACATGTAAGGTCGTTAAACGTAAACAATCTAAGGACATCCATGATATGACGACCTATGTCATTGATCTTCTCCCGCCGAATGTCATATCCTTACTGCTTTTTATATTTAATAAATGTGTTAACGCGGGGGTGTACCCCGACACGTTAAAGTTAGTTAAAGTTCAGCCTATCTATAAGGGAAAGGGTGAAATGCATATACCTAAATTCTATAGGCCGATATCCCTTATACCTACAATATCCAAGGTCTTTGAGCGCCTATTAAGTACGCGGATGATGCATCATATTATATCAAATAATCTTTTGAATAGCCAGCAGTATGCCTACCAGACAGGTCGTTCGACGACTGATGCGGCGCGCGATGTGGTCGCGCGAGTGATGGTGCATCTCGAGGGCGGGCGGCAGGTCGCAGCGATATTCTGCGACCTTTCGCGCGCCTTTGAGATGATCGACCACTCATTGCTCCTCTCGAAATTGGCACGCTACGGCTTCGAGGGCAACTTTCTCAACACGATTGCCTCTTTTCTCAGCAATCGACAGCAAAGCACCGTTGTTCTTGGCGTGAAGTCAAACCTCGAACCCGTAGGGGCTTGTGCGGTACCGCAAGGATCGATGATGGGCAATAACCTTTTTTTGATACTAGTTAACGATATTATGACGGCGTGCCCTGAGCCTGAATATATTATGTTCGCAGATGACACGTGCATAATAGTTAACGCAGATAATTTTGACAACCTAAAAATAAAAACGAATAAAGTAATTAATAACATTGCCAAGTGGTTCTCGTCAAACGGCATGCTACTTAATATTGATAAAACAAATATTATGCATTTTCAACTTCGTAAAATTGGTATATGTCCACTAGATATAGTCGTAAACAATGTAAAACTCCCCCAGGTTGAGCAAGCAAAATATCTGGGTTTTACTATAGACTCGGGACTAACCTGGACCCCCCATATAGATGTGGTCTCTGACAGGCTAGCGTCAGCGTGCTTCGCCCTTGGCAGACTCGCGCCATCCCTAACGCCTCAAAACCTCAGAATAGCATACTATGGGTACTTCCACTCAATTTTAACTCAAGGTGTAGAACTATGGGCTACTGCAGCTGAATGTGATAGACTATTTAGATTACAAAAACGTGCCCTAAGGATAATCTCAAAGAAACCCTATGATTATCCAGCTAAGTCATTATTCATAGAACACAAAATACTTACGCTACCATGTGTTTACATACTAACAGCCTGCAAATATGTAAGGTCTAATCTGGGGCTATATACAACTCGTGGGCAGAACCACGGCCGCAACACGCGCGGCGAGCACCTTCTGCTAGTCCCGCGCTGCCGACTGGCCAAGGTGCGGAAATCACTCGGTGTCATGGGTGTAAAAATTTATAACACACTTCCGAAAGAGGTCATTAACTCAGCTAGTGAGGCAATATTTGTAAGTAGACTTAAGAAAATGTTAATTGGTTTGGCTTGTTACACTATAAGTGAATTTATGTTGAGAACTGCCGATGTCCAAAAATGATATTATTTAATTTAGTGATAAATTGATAATTATGTATATAGCTTTGTGACGTGTAAAATTATTTATGATTTTATAAATAAATATCTCAATCTCAATCTCAATCTCAATATTATTTCAACGTTATACCTTTTTATACTTATCATAAACGATATTATATGTAAAGTTCATTTTACATTATAAAATTATAGAATTCATTGTTATACGTATCGCACGTTATACTTATTGCACGTTATGCCATTCAAAATTATACTAATTGAATTTATATATTCTGAGCGATATGTTATAGGTTTGTATACGTTCTATTACTTACCCATTTTGATATAGTTTTCTCATTTAAAATTAGTTGCTAGTTCTGTTGACATTGCGCGACTGGCTCCGGTTAAGGCGACAACCATAGGTTGGAGCGAGACACATGCAGCGATCGGACCTTTCGTTCTCATGGTTTTCGCCTTAATAGCCGAAGCCAGTCGCGCAATGTCGTGGCCAGGGACCCGTTTTTCAAAAGCTTGTAACTTGTAATACAAGCGGCATGTCACTTTTTGGCCGCTTTTGTTAGCTTTTGTTTTGTTGTATTACAAGTTACAAGCCTTTAAGAAACGGGGCCCAGGCCGTAAACGTTTACACGGCTACTGTAATTCTTATTAGGGCACAACTTTTATTCCTTAGAGATTCAAAAAACACGTCAATAAAAAGTTGTGTAAAATAGGGATAGAAAGAAAACAAATAATTAATAGGTAGGTAGTAAAAAAACTTTAACTTAGGAGGCATTTTTTTGCCATAAATATTATTTTTCGCGCTACGCTCTACGGCGTAATAGCTTTATGGCTACAGCGTACGAATGCACAATTAAATAATAACTATTACTTTAAAAAAATCAAAGTTCAAAAAATAATACGATAACTACTATAGGTACCATATTTGAAACATGTTTTGCAACCCCACAAGTACCTATAAAAAAATGATGACAACCTATTTTGACGACAACTTGACAATGTATTAAATGTGATACATAACAGTTTCATGTAAATATTATGTGTAATGAATAAATGTGTTTAAATACGTCCACTATGTAAATCTTAATACACTAATAGATAGTAAATGCAATAAAATGCAGATTATGCAAAAATATTTACTAATTTAAGAAATAAGCGTCGGTAGCCTAGCGGTAAGCGCGTGCGACTTTCAATCCGGAGGCTCAGCCTAATTTGGTCTCTGTCGGATATCCTTTTGTATATTAAATTTTTCCTTTTTGGAAAATAAATTATTTTGTATGTTTTTGGAATATATCTGAATTTATTTATATCAAAATACAGTTACGATGTTGCCTTTCAGCCGATAACTTTCAGGAAATATTGCCAGTTTTGTCCGCATCGCACTCAATCCATGCAATATATTACATGCAATAGGTATACACTTTAAAACACTGTTTGCTCATGTTAGTATAGCATGTTCCAATACACCGTGCTTATTCGACCAAATTGTCCCGATCGTATGGTGGGATGACGCAGCAATCATTTTGTTATAATATTACAACGTGAAGTTAAACTAGTAAATCAGATGTCTCGTCTTGGCGGGGGCACGGCCGTGCCCCCCGATATGTATTACTTCTCGGTCTTAAATAAATAGTAAAAGGTAACATTATTTTTGGAAAAGAGGAATAAACTGAATAAGTGTTCATGTCTCTCAAATTTGATCAACTTATTTATAAACTATTTAAAAGAAACACGTTGTAAAAGTTGGCGAGTTTCTTACAATCAAGTTTTCTTAGTTCAGTTTGTGCGGAAAGAGAAGAGTCGTGGAATGTATGTGGCCCAATACATTCCACGACTCTTCTCTTTCCGCACAGACTCTAGGTAGCTTAATTAAAATCTTCTCGACGAAGCGGATAAGTACATAGGTTTTACCTTTTTAGGTACCTTTTATGACTACAATGTTACCGCGTATAACACTAGAATTCTGATGTAACATAGGTACCTATGATATCATATTTCAATTAAGTAATTGCATGCAATAGACTGGAAGCTAATCGTAATGCTGGCCGGATGCCAGACATGCCAGTCATAACATATATCATAGCATAGCATAATTCTAATTTATACAGGACCTACTTATTTCTCGGCACTGGGTTGTTTCGTGAAATTGAATTGAACAATAATGCAATGCAAACATTAACTAGCGTAACTGCAAATTTCAATTTATAAAACTTTACATGTAGGTATATATAAAACTACCTATAATAAAATAAAAAACTAAACTAATCTAAATTAAAATACATCTAAATTACTTAGGCTCCCGTGGCATTGAGCAATTGAATAAATATTATAAAGGAAATAAAATAAAACTAAAACCACGCATGCAGTGAAATACAAACAATGTTATTGATATGTTACAGCTCCTGCCAGCATGGAACAGATTGGTGGCAGTTTATCACGATATGGTAGGAGTAATGACACCATCACAGTCTTATGACATGTTCCACACCCCACTGCGACGTTAGAAAATTTTAACGACATTGCCGGTATCTTTGAGCCGTGATATCTTTTACGGCTGGGAAGCGCAATGTTTCTCTTTATTTACTGCAGACCATAAATTTACTTTATGACTATCTTATTTCACGAACAAAGACACGACACCTTAGCGTTCGTATGGAGATTTTTCACATTCGCCTGCCAATAAAAACAATTTTATTATTGTGTTGTTCCGATGGCCAACGCGTTCATGCATCGGTTCGTTTGATGCGTTCCAATAAAATTCCGTGCCTATTAAACGCCTATAGTACGTAGGTACATATATGTGGGTATTGGGTTTTCAGATGAAACGTGTTTAAATATATTTTAAAACAACACTACGATTTTTACTTTGGAGTCAGTAAAATACATCGTATGTATATTATTACTGATATTTAAATCTGCATCCTTATAATGATGTTTCTCCTTATTTTTCGGTGTATGTATTTCGTGAAACTGCTGTCTATTGGTAAAAATGTTACGGTATAGCTAACCACATAAAGCGCCCTTTGGACACAAGATGGAGCCTAATTCAAACTTATACTGTGGCATCAAAATCATGTCAGTCACCCGTGTCCCGCTCGCGCCAATTTTGATGTCATAAAGTAAGTTTTAACTGGCCTCCGTGTCGAAAATATTTACTCGTGATTCATAATAATAATGCAAGCGCTGATTATCTCGTTTTTTCAGAACTTGCCAATGCTTTTTAGAGACAACTTTTGCAATGCTCGTAAGCCCCCAGTTTTAAGTGACAAACTTGTTTATACTTAGAGGACAACCCGAACGTACACTGACATAAAAATTAGGAATATCTAAATGATGTCCTTTATATAAGTAGTTATCGTACGTCTCGCTCACGCCAATACTTATACGGACAAGTACAAGGGAAATGCACTGAAATAAATGACTCCTTTTAGATCGATCGTGTATCGAATTAGCCTGTTACTTAAAATCCTCAGTCGATAAAATGACTGCGTTTTAACAGTGAGTCCCTTACCTTTTTTCCCGGTTTAATTTCACCTACTTGGGCTACCTATTGCTTCTTTGATTTGAAGCTGCTCTCCGGCTCTAAAATAGGTAGGTCATCATCTTCCTCGCGTTGTCCCGGCATTTTGCCACGGCTCATGGGAGCCTGGGGTCCGCTTGGCAACTAATCTCAGTAATTGGCGTTGGCACTAGTTTTTACGAAAGCGACTGCCATCTGACCTTCCAACCCAGAGGGTAAACTGGGCCCGTATTGGGATTAGTCCGGTTTCCTCACGATGTTTTCCTTCACCGAAAAGCGAAAAAAGGTTTAGGTATTAGATACAATTTAAAAGTATGATTCTTCGTATAATTTGTAGTAGGTACTTAGGTAGTAGAGTATGATTATTCGACGCTAACTCTTAGACCAGCATAGTAGGATATCCTCGACATTGTTTGCGCACTCATCCAACATTGTTTACGATATAAATATAAATATCGTTCGTTCGGTAAACCGAAAGCGCGCAAATAAAATGTTTGATATTTGATATATTACATTACAAAATAGGGAGTGATTGGAATCGTATTTGTTGTTTTGCCATCACTTTCAAACTAGAACTTCATTCTGGTCCATAGGAACAAAGCGCTGCATGATAAACACGCTTCGGCAATGTTGTTTTGAGTGAAGGTTCACCTCATAAAGTCAACCGGCCGTGAAGCCATGAAAGTAATGGAAGCATTTGCATTTTATTGGAATACATTCCCATTCCCACGTCAAAAGAATTGGATCATCGATATCGAAATTAACAATAAGCGGGCGGCTAAAACAATCAGCATTCTATTAGTTCGTAAGCAAGTTGTAAGACTTGTAAGCGCAGGTAGGTATTGATATTTAGAAGGCTACTTTCCTATTTATCAAACGAAAGCTCACGCACGTGGTACGTATCGATGTACGTCCTTCTATACGTACATATGTTCAGGCAGCCTACTGCCCCTATGTCAATGGGTATTTAGGCTGAAAGGAAAGCTCTTCAATCGCCCGTATAAAAGAACCGTACAGATAAAAGCTTAAAAAACGTTAAATTCACAAATGTCTTTCCTGTGGACAATAGTAGTTAACGATATTGGTTACATTTTCCTAAAGCTTTCATACAGCTTTTATGAATAATAAGTTTTGAACATGTTTATGTTTCTGCTATAAGAGTCGAACAAGAAAATTGGAGTGAGTAAGGAGATACATTTGGTTACCTACTTAAACGTTGTAACCTATTCCTTTGGCCGTTAGAGCCGCGAGCACGTGGGAGCGTAGGGCGTGATCATTAGTTTTGTCCACTAAATATCAACTCCTCCTTCTTCTTCTTCGCGTTATCCCGGAATTTTGATGAGCGGTTTGTTCCTGGTTCGTCGTATTCCTGTTTCGTCGGATTCCTGGTTCGTCGAAATGTGCTAAAAATGCTAGAAAAAGTACGATCACTGGTGATTACATTAAATCTTCATATTTAGGTAGTAAATACTGGTTTCCTGCACGACATATTTAATTATTTTATTTTATTAATTCATAAAATTTACACAGCATTACAGCGGACTAATACGCTATGAAATTTATAATAGACAGTATTTATACAAACAAGGTACATGATACAGTCTAGAAAGGAAAAACAGAACAAAATGTCAGAAAGAAAAACTAATAAAAGACAAAAGATTCACGCTTATACACGGAATTATATGTATACAATTCCGACGAAACAAGAATACGACGAACCAGGAACAAACCGCTCATGGGAGCGCGGGGTCCACTTGACAACTAATCCCAAAAATTTACGTAAGTACCAGTTTTTACGAAAGCAACTGCCATCTGACCTTCCAACCCATAGGGGAATAAAGGCCTTATTGACATTAGTCTACTAAGTAGGTATCAACTGTTGTAATATAAGCGTCATCCGAATCCAAATAGTCCTGAATATATTATTATACCCAGAATTAAAAGGGTAATTTCATCAGTAGCTATTATTTATATATGAATCGAACCTAAGTTCCGTCTTCATGTGTCTAGGAGCGAAGTTACACCTGTTCCAGACTGAGCGTCTACAGAGAACATCAATCAGTCTCAAATCATCCATCAACCGCTACCAACTGCGGTACATGTGTCTGAATATATCCCTAGTAACGGTGCTTAAGACTCGATTACATAAGTACCTACGCATAGCATAAGCATCTATCCTTTTCGCACTAAGAAAGGCCGATACGATAGGTGCCTATCTCCGTGGCAAAGAACAATTCTTGGCGACTCATTGTGCATTACCATTATTGCCACGAAATGCCCCGCTGAGTTGACTATTGTCCTAGTTAAATAGTATTGTGTCGAGCGGGATTTAACACAGCATTTATTTTTATTTCGATATTGAGTTCACTCTTCGTACGATAAGTTAATCTTATGAGTAAGAATGTTACACAAATAAATAAATAATTCAAAACATATAATTATATTATTTTTTATAAGTATCAAAACTAAGAAAAGGTACGGTGGCATAAGTATAATAAATAATTATATGATTCTCGTCTTTTTACACTTATGGTTTAAGTAGTTAGAGTTAGACCAAGCTAAGTTGGCAGCCATTTTGATCCTCTAACTCGTCTATCCTCTAGCGGCCCATACGTCAAACCTTGCCAAGCAAAATGAAATTTTATTTTGTCAGCACAATGTTCAAATTAGAATGGAACAGGAGACCTTTTTATAGGTCTCTGGGCGGCTACAGGCTATAGTTATATTTTAATTGATAATGCAACTGAGAATCAATGCTGCAGTTTTACGAAAAAATACGTTAACTTCGTCTTCGTCTATCAAATCATGAATATTTTTATTATGATCTCCTATTTTAATTGTATGTCCTTTAATTATGACCCCATAACATACGTAATTATTCTCAGATATAGGTATGAATTTAGTCCCTGACTACTAAATTTGAAATTTATGGTTTGATGGTCTGATGATATCACAATATGTCAGTAAGTTAAATTTAAATAAAACGCATCCTCATTACTATCACGGTTTTATACGGTTCCGTTGATAAATCACTTGTAAGAGTAAAACTCAGATAAAAAATACTCTAAATAATTCAAATAAAAAATAAATAGACGGCATTAGACAAATATAATTAATAAAGGACCTAAGTCCACGTACCTACTTACATATAAATAGAAGCCCCAGTTTTGTATTTTTTTAATTAATTAAAGTCGTCAGAAAGCGTTACCCAGTCTATACTCTCAGACTGGGTAACGCCTCTTTTGTACAATCCCAGGAACATTGATAAAGTATTAAAATGATTTTAACAAAATTACTAAAAAGATATCTTACGCTCGGCAGACCTTTTTTTAATTTTAAAAGACAGCTCCTTGTCATTTGTCGAGATACATTTCACCTCGTAATGTGCGCCTGGGCTCCTAAAACACCATTATCTTGATTCGCTTTACTCCCCCTATTTTAATACATCACCGCTTCTTTTGGGTCGGCCCTTTCAGAGTAGTTTATTCGCATCCATTCTTTATGTGCGTTAGTAAACCCTTTTTCATTTATTTTACTATTTAATTCGTGTATCTTGCTGAAACAAATGTGGTTTTGCTAATTAGGTAGTCGTGCTGCCTACCTACACGGGTTTCTCAGGCTTTATGGAGGTACCTATTACATATATTGCTTCACATTTTTTATATATTTTGCAAGTTCAGTAGCTTAAAACTAACTGATAAGGATAACGGATTTTAGATGAAATCGGACTAGGTAATAATATTATTTCTTCATCCGGCATGTTTACAAAATTTTATAAATTAACAGACAGATTATATTATACCTACGTTTTGTCAAATCAAACAAGAGATGAATGTGAAGTCGTAATATTTGTAAGTATGGATATACCGAATACCAAAGCAAAATAAAGTACCTACCCACAAACAAAAGTTCCGTTAGCGGTTACGCAAAAAACTTTCTTTCTATTTACTAAACGAGTAATTTCGGCGTCCTCCAAAAGTTATCAACCGAGGAGTATTTATTACCCTGGTACTAGTTTTTAGATAACTTTATTGTTTTTATAGTAATAAGTAAGTTATTTGAAATAAACACCCAAGCAACATTAATACATTTATTTATTTATCCAATTAACCAAAAATACAAGTAATAACCTGGTCGTATTAAGTATAATATGTGGACCATATTACACTTAATACGACCGTGAATGATATAGCAAATAGGTATGAAAGTATTATACTCAGATCGGCAATACACTGTATAGACAAGAACTCCGTCGCTGGTGGCTGCTAGATGGCAAAGTGGTCGCTCCCGCCTTGTGCTTGGCCTTATATGAAGTTGGGTTTGACAGCTCCGGATGTACGTCACACGCAGTGTTGCCAGAATCATCGAAGGGGTGTTGCCAAAATGCCGCGGCGACAACATCCGGCCGTCCTCTGCCACGAGTTACTCCTGGAGCTCGTTAGGGCCTGATGCGGAAGCTGTGAACAGAAATACACATAGGTATAACATATGTCAATGATAACACTGAAACTGCTTTAAGTTCCATAGCATATGAAGTGTTTGAAAGTATCTTGGTTTCAACTAAGTAATGTTATAATTACTCTAGTCGTGTATCACCAAATACTATATGCAATAGCGTTCATCACAGATTCCTATTACATGTTACCTTACAATTCATAGCTCATGGAACGTTCAAAGCTTTAGCATTAGGCCTTTCAAAAATGAATTAAAGGGATATCAGTAATGTATTTAATAGTTATCATCTGCATCAAAATACAAAGAGGAATCATGAAAACAATTGATATTATTTTGTAAACAGACCGTCTACCACGTAAACAGACTATTTACCACCATGAAACACATTATTTAAGTAAATAGAGTTAATAGGTAAATAAATATAGAAATACGTTTCATCGACAACATCCGGTTACTCCTCTATATGAATCCACGGCTTCATATTCTCTACGCAAGCCGTTCCATCATACCTTTTCGAACTCCTTTCAGCACCTCGTAAATCAGCGACCTTGTACCTATCCTGTCCTAAAATCTCGGTAATTTGGAAGGGCCCTTTGTATAAAGGTAGTAATTTTGTGCTATTACCATCATTGGACTGACTAGGAATTTTCAACACAACTAGATCGCCAACATTATACTGTATTGCCTCCTTTCTTTTAGAGTCAAATGTTGCCTTCTGTCGCTCGGCATCTTTTTTTATATTATTATCGACCGTGGTTCTTAATGCAGTGACATCGATAGTATTCTCTAAATTATCATCAATAATCGCATCATTATTCATTCGAATTCGGTATCCAAAGAAAACCTCACTGGGTACTGCGGCTGTGGTTTTGTTTACAGTGCTATTAATGCCTTGTTGGATACTTGGTATGTGCGTGTCCCATTTATTATTTTCTGTATCAGCTCCCATGCTTCGCAGAGCCTCCAAAATTGTCAAGTTATAGCGCTCAACTTGACCGTTCGCGCGTGGTACGGCTGTCGCGATAATATGACGTCTTATATGCCTAGCGTTGCAATACTCTGTGAATAACTTTGATGTAAATGCGCTACCCGCGTCACAAATCAAACGTTTTGGGTTACCGAAAATCTTAAAAATCTTATTTAATTCATTAGTGACTACTGTACTTTTTGTGTTTTTGACCGCCGAGATGAACACAAATTTTGTGAAAGAATCAACGAGTACTAATAAATAACTATTCTGTTGTGTTGTTTTTACGAAAGGGCCAAGATGGTCCACGTGCAGAGTATGAAAGGGCCTTGCGTATTTCGGGATCGGAAATAATTTACCGGGTTTTTTACCATGTACATTTTTGTAATAAATGCAATTTATACAATTTTTTATGTATTTTGTAACGGTCTTTTTTAAACGCGGAAACCAGAATTTCGCTCGAATTCGCTCAATAGTTTTATCGACTGCAAAATGTCCTACGTCGTCATGGTTTGCACGTATTACATGCCATATACAACTTTTTGGAACCAACCAGCGCCTTCCATACTCTGTACGTCGGAACACTTTATTACCCAACACCTCGTATTCATTAAAAATCCGTTTATTAGACTCGGCCTCCCCTGACAACAGAATATCGCGAATACTACAGATAGCTGCATCTTGTAACTGAACTGACAATAACCAGTCACCTTCTGTAATAGCCATTACGGATTCAGTTTCGTTATCATCTTTCAACGGGTTCCGGCTTAAGGCATCTACATGTTGCATTTGACAGCCTGCCCTATGAGTTATGTCAAAAGTGAATTCCTGCGTATACAACACCCATCTACTTATACGTGGTACTATATTTTGTTTACTTAACGCATATTTGACCGCATTACAATCGGTAGTTATTTTAAACTGAGTGCCTATTAAATAATGTCGGAATCGTTGTAGTCCTGTCACAATTGCTAATAATTCTAACTCAAAGGAGTGAAACTTCTTTTCATCTTTTGTAGTTTGGCGGCTATAAAAATGAACCGGCCTTTCCCCATTTTCAGTAAATTGCATCATAATACAACCTATTCCGTCCTGGCTAGCGTCTGTATATAGATTTATCGGCAATTTAGGGTCAAAAATGTCAAGCACAGCATTGTTAATGAGTTTCTCTTTTAGATCGGTTACAGCTTTATCGTGTGCGGGGCCCCAGTGCCAACTAATTCCTTTTTTTAATAAGTTAGTTAATGGTTTACAAATTAGGGCGCAATTTTTAATGAATTTTCTAAAATAGTTGACTAGTCCCAAAAACTGGCGCAATTGATGTACTGTCTTAGGAGTCGGATAATCCACTAACGCCTTTAATTTTTTTGAACTCGGCCGAATGCCGTGTTCAGATATTTCGTAGCCGAGAAATGTAATGTTATTGCGAAAAAATGAGCACTTTTTTAAATTTAAAGTTAATCCGTTAGTCACTAACAACTCTAGTACCTGTTCGAGGCAGGCTATGTTTTCTTCCAACGTTTCTGTGGCTATTAGTAGATCATCCATATAACATATATCCTTTCCAAAACGCAAATCGCCCAAAATAGTATTCATTAACCTTTGAAATACCGCAGGCCCATTGCAGACCCCGAACGGCATTCTGATAAATTCAAAATGAGAGTCACTAGTAACAAACGCAAGTTTGTGTGCATCCTCTGGTTTTACGCCAATTTGATAGTACCCGTTTTTTAAATCTAGGGACGTGTAAAACTTACAGCCTCGTAACCGATCTATAAGGTCATCAATCATCGGCATTGGGTATTTCTCTTTAACTGTTATTTTATTTAACTGCCGATAATCTATACACAAACGTTTTTCTCCAGATGGTTTATCTACTAACAAGGCCGGGCTAGCGTAGGCAGAACAGCTGTGGCGAATGATACCGTTTTTCAAAAGTTCGTCTGTAACTTCCCGTGTTTTTGCCTTCTCTGTTTCTGACATCCTATAAGGCCGTTGACAAACTGGCTTATTTGACGTCAGTTCAATTGACAATTCTACACACGATGTTTTGCCTAGGCCAGTCAACTCTTGCGATGTACACTGAGGGTATCTTGAAAAAATATTGTTTACTATGGCTTGATGCTCACTAGATAAATCACTAATCAAGCTGCTGTCTACACTATTTACGCTTAAGATATGTGCAGGATCAAACGTTAAAGTATCTCCCGAGCGCGTGTACATGATGCTTTTGTTCTCAGTGAAATTACGTCCTATTAACAAATTGCTCCCATTTAACATGTCAACAACATACAGTGTTATAAATAGTTGCACATTGTCTACCTTTAAGTTAGCCGCGACTGCTTCGGTGACTTGGAATGAAACCTCATCTCTAAACCCTACTAAACTAATAGGTTTTATTTTGAATGGTTGTAATTTGCAACGTTTTATTACGTCTACCGTTAACAGTGAGCACTCGCTACCCATATCAAAGAACGCATCGCACTCTGTATTATTTAAATCTACCTTTTTATAAAACTTCTGTTTTGACTGCGAACCGGAATAAATCATTTTAACTTCAACTTCCTTTTCAGGTTTAGGTTTTAATTTAGATTTGCACGCCGCTTCTAAATGACCTATTTTACTGCATAGAGTACAACGGATAGTATCTTTCACAGTACACGCATTTCTTTTATGCCCTGTTTCACCACAACGATAACAAGCCATGTTATTTAAGTGATTGCTACTGCTAGAAGATGCCTCAATTTTGACAGCGGGGTCCGACCTATCATTGCTATTAAGGCTTGATGAGCCATTGTGACGATGCGCAGGCTTAGGTGCTGTATACGAATGAGTCCTTTGAATAGGGGGCTTATCAGTTGCAGTGAACGTTCTACCGTGCAAAAATGCAGCTAAATCTTCACAGTATCTAAAGTTCCCTGCTTCAACTGCCGTACTTATACTGCTATCGCCAATCGAACCGACAATGATTGAATTTATATCTCTTTCACTGAATCTTAACTGTAATCTATCAATTTTACCCTTTTGTTGAAAGAAAAACTCGTAAAGAGACTGATTAGGCAAGGGCTTTGTGTCAACTAATTGTTTAATCAAGTTGTACATACAACGTTTTGTTTGAAATGTATCCGACAATGTGTTACGCCATTGTCGCCATTTCCAAGACGTCCACCGAGTCTCATTTTTTTGAAGAGAATCTAACCACGTTTTAGCAGAATTACGTAGTTTTTGCAACGCTTGGTATTTAATCATATTATCCGACCAACCAAATGCACGCGCGTTAGCTTGAACCACATTTAACCACATGTCTATATCGTCTACCAGAGGGTCATATTCGGGAATAACTGATGATAGGACAACGTTATGACTCACAGTTGGCGACCCTTTACGGGCACGTTTTCTTCTTTTTCTTGAGGCATGGTCACTGCTGGAGCTCGAACTTGCAGAGCGAGATGACGAACTGGACGATGTGCTTGAGATCGATGAGCTGGAGCTGGTTTCACGCTTCTTTACGTGACGCCTCGACTTCTTCCGATGGCGTGGCATGGCGTGGTGCTACTCTTCACTTCTGATGAAATAAACACCCAAGCAACATTAATACATTTATTTATTTATCCAATTAACCAAAAATACAAGTAATAACCTGGTCGTATTAAGTATAATATGTGGACCATATTACACTTAATACGACCGTGAATGATATAGCAAATAGGTATGAAAGTATTATACTCAGATCGGCAATACACTGTATAGACAAGAACTCCGTCGCTGGTGGCTGCTAGATGGCAAAGTGGTCGCTCCCGCCTTGTGCTTGGCCTTATATGAAGTTGGGTTTGACAGCTCCGGATGTACGTCACACGCAGTGTTGCCAGGATCATCGAAGGGGTGTTGCCAAAATGCCGCGGTGACAACATATTGTATTTTGTATTGTAAGCTACGTCATATATTGCACCGGTTTGCCCTGCCGAGTAAACCTTGCCATTATTTGTTTCGTCAGTAATTTTCATGGCAAGTGTATAATAGTTATTTTCGATACAAGTGCGAAAAAGACGAAATTCGAAACGAGTGGCGATAAATTAAAACACGACCGAAGGGAGTGTTTTAAATCGACACGAGTTGCGAATTACCTATTCGCACGTGTATCGAACAACGTTTTACAGTAGGTACATATGGCACTTTAAAGTTTCGACATACGCACGAAAAGTGCTATTTTACGCACTAGTGCGGAAAAGTAGCCTCATATGTACTGTAAAAGTATATTTCTCCAATAAAAGTGTTTGGAAAATTCTTTGCCGCAGTATAATCCTAATTGAAAGCAAATACTCTCGAGTAATCTCATATAGGTAATTTCATTTACCAACACGGCGTACCTACTGAAAAGTGCACGTTTATTATTATAACTCTTAGAAACCATTTCTAAGAAAAGTAAGTACACATTAGGTAATAGTATTTTTTTAAAGTATTACTTAAAAAAAAGGTAGGTAAGTATCATTTTTTATACAAAAACAGTTGGCAATATGCCACTCGATTGTTGTAGTTTGTGATGTGGTTGTTACAGTTGATTAAATATTTAATTACCCACAGGGTCAATGCATATACAGATTCATCATCTTCCTCGCGTTGTCCCGGCATTTTGCCACGGCTCATGGGAGCTTGGGGTCCGCTTGGCAACTAATCCCAGTAATTGGCGTGAGCACTAGTTTTTACGAAAGCGACTGCCATCTGACCTTCCAACGCAGAGGGTAAACTAGGCCCGTATTGGGATTAGTCCGGTTTCCTCACGATGTTTTCCTTCACCGAAAAGCGACTGGTAAATATCAAATGATAATTCGTACATAAGTTCCGAAAAACTCATTGGTACGAGCCGGGGTTCGAACCCGAGACCTCCGGATTGCAAGTCGCACGCTCTTACCGCTAGGCCACCAGCGCTTTTTATATGCAATGCATATACAGGTTACAGTTGATTAAATTAGGTCATACTGAACAATTTTTACTATATGGGACCAACCTCGAAAACGCGAAAACATCGACATCTTCGGCTGGTACCCTATTAGGTTAAACTACGATTTTTATTGCATAAACTAATTTGATCTTGATGACAAAAATAACAAAAAAACGGCCAAGAGCATGTCGGGCCATGCTAAGTGTAGGGTTGTGCATTCGTCCGTCACATTAGGCAGCTTTGAATAGAGGCAATTAGTAAGTATAATGTACAGTCAGCTACAGAGAAAGGTGACCCCCTGCATATAAATTTGTTTGCAGGGGGCAAGCAAAAGTAATAACCTTCGTTGCACTTTGTAAGTACTTACGTCGTGAGTGAGTGAGTCATGAGTCACATTTCACCCAAAGCCGGGTTTTCATCTAGTATATTTATAAAGCTATTTCTTCGTCACTTTTTTCATTAATAGATGCACTTTGTTCAATTTCCATATTTTAAACACTTTTATATAAACGAATTTTACGAGTACACAGACGGTCGAGCCATCAGCAGTCACCATCCATGGATGTGCGTAGCACGCTGTAACACAAACACACACGCACATCCGCGCAAGCGCCCTACGCCGCCTAAACGAAACAGCATGCTTCCAGGCATTTTCACCGCGCGGTAGAAAGAGAGGGTTACGTCTTACGCTGTCGCGAGTAACATTTTTCCCCATCACAAAAAGTGCACAGCGCCGCTAAAGAAGTTTACACTTCAAAATTAATGCCCACTTTACGTGTAGGGGTTGTTTCCCCATAAAAATATTTTACAAGTTTTTATTCTATTACTTTGTCCGCAAAATTGATTTATTTACGGTCACGGAGCAAAGCTTCGGACGGACGGACGGAAGGACAGACAGACGGCCACGGCTACGAAAGCCTAAAAAGCACGAACAAAAACATTATCTAATTAACCCTTATGATAAAACTGCGTGTATGAATGGAATTAAATAGTAGGTTGTTGAAATGAAATAGTTGAGTACGTTATAATAAATAATTGTATTTCTAAATTAGACCATTGTAGAACGCTGACTCTTTCGCAACTTTCCGCATGTGTAAGTACCTAGGTACATAAAATTCAGTAAGATATTTCCTTCGGGAACATAGATTGGCTGCATTGTTCCGAGGAATCTAGCCACTTGAAACTTTCGACTTACTGGGAACTAAACTGGTATGCGCTCTCTATTATTAAGCACCAAACCTTTACGATTGACATTTAATTAAATCAAGACGTTGTCCTTGCTCTAGTCATCAATCATCGTCTGACCATTATCAACCCTGCCATTCCTTCTGAAGGTGTATTTTGTTGTGTAGCTGTAGATATGTTCCTCGACTTTTGATTGCGGCCATGACCTTCAAGAAACCGTTATTGATGGACCGGTGCCGACGCGCAGTCTGCTTCGCTCCATGTTTCCCATGACATAATGAATGCGCGCTTCTTACCGCTCAGCTGTATCTCATTAACGCACTTGTTTCCTGAATTCCAAAACGATTCGTTTCTGACAAAATGTACATCTTAATTATCTCCTCCGCCTTTGATATATGTTTAAGGGAGCGTTCAAGTATTACGTAACGCAATTTCTTGACATTTTTGACCCCCCTTCCCCCCCATGTAACGCGCCGTAACGTTTTTCTGTACCCCCCCTTCCCCTAGTAAAACGTTACGTAACCACCAAGTTACCATTTTTTTACCTAAAGGCCACAATTATGTGGCGTAAAGTACCGTAAAGTAGCGAAAAGTTCTGAAGTTCTAGTTCAAACCCCCCCTCTCACCCATGTAACGCATCGTAACGTTTTACAAGACCCCAAATTCGTTACGTAATACTTGAACGGTCCCTAATCCCCACACCAAACCATCATAATCCCTAATAAAATTTTAGTATTCTCTGATAAAAACCTTATTTAAATTACTTTGAGATAATTTTAGATGCTTCGAAGTTAAGTTTATTACTATGCGTTGTTTAAATAACTTTCTGTTTTCATAAACTCGTTAAGACGTGGGTTAAACGCAAATTAGTTTACCAGTCTGATGATTCCTGGATTTTTTTAATCCGACTGAAGAATCGATTTGCTTAGAAATAATTCGTTTTCAGTGCGCGCCAGACGGCAGCTTTAGCAAATCACTGGAGTTTTCTTGGATACTGGAAAACTCGTTCAACTCGTAGCATTTATCGCAAGGGCGTGCCTAACTAAAGCATAAGAGAATTGATTCACTTTTAATTCATCTGTGACTCAGATCTGCCAGTAAAAACTGCTAGATATTTATCTTCCAACTTTGCTTTTCTAGCGTATATAGCAGGCATGTGCATAAGCAAAAGAGTTTTTGTTGTGAAACTAATAATTATGTCGAATAATTACCTAAATGTGGGTGTATGAATAGGTACCTACCTATTTAATTAAACTACGAACAGCACAAAATGCTTAAGCTAGTCCATTACTGTAATCCTTCTATAATCATTTAAGATGCTATCTTTTAAGAAACTCCTTATAATTTAAATCTTCACAAGGCTTTTGAAGTAAGTTGATTTTTTCCGAGATGAACAAAAACATAGAAAAGAAACAGCTAGTCGAAACATTCTTTAACAGAATCGGTACTCTCCAAATACACGTGTTACAACAGGAAAATGATTGTATCGAAGGAGCGCGCATTCGTTTTGTCCCTATAAACAGGTTTATTACGTTGCTTAGGCTTTTGACAACAGAGCACGTGCCAAATAGGATTTTGCACTTTGCAAATGTTTTTCCAGCACCACGAATTGAAGTAAGAAGTACTTGCGCTGTGTTTGACTTAGCTTACTTTCTGTTGCAGGACATCAAGTGCCGTACTGTGTGCTCGGTTCGAGTGTCTACTAATTACAATTGAAGCAATTAAGTTTGGCTGGGCTGGCACGTTAATGTTTGATTATATAAGTACTTGTAAAATATAGCCTTTGTATTTAGCGGTGTGACGCTTACATCACCGACTTTGAAAGCAATTTCCTTGAAATTTACATGCAATTTATCGCTGAAAATTGACCGGGGGTAAGAAGATTTTCGGTGCGGGGGCCAAATTTAATTTATTATTATATACGACATGAGGAAGGAACGCTTTCTCGTACATTTACTCACATTAGGTAAAATATTACTGTCTAGAGTTTTCGGTAAATGTTCCTTTTACCCCTACAACATAATTGCAAAATTTAAAACACCGAGAAAACATTGATGTGTATACGAACAAACGAAAGACAAGTAGACCTGCTTGTACGCTTTTAAAATATGAATATGAATAAAGGCAGGTATCCCTTATTTACCACAATATGGTTAAAATTTGGTATACTTGTTTTTATTAAAGTTTTGTATGTGTAGTAGGTTACAGGTAGGTAATACCTATAGGTATGAGTCTCCAACATTAATAAGGTTGAACAATGAATATATAGAACTCACTGCTCCTGCAAAATTAGTTCTTGTAAACCATATGAGGCATGAATATAAATAAATAAATACATAAACAAATATAAATTTTATGGGACAATGTTACACAAATCGAAGTAAGTTCAATAAGGCTTGTATTATGGGAGCTAGACGACGATCACTACATCTTATAAAATAAAGTGCGCCGCCTCATCTGTCTGTTTGTATGTCTGTATGTTTGCGATAAACTTGAAAACTACTGAACAGATTTTCATGCGGTATTCACCTATCAATAGAGTGATTCTTGAGGAAGGCTTAAGAGTATAATTTGTTAACCCGTGCGAAGTCGGGGCGGGTAGCTAGTACATACTTATAGATATATGTATACTTAAATACATCGAAAACATCCATAACTCAGGAACAAATATCTGTGATGAATGAACACACAAATAAATCCCCTTACCAATATTTAAACCTGGGACCTAATACGAGGGGCGTTCAAAATATTCTCGGTATTGATATCTTACAACCTCTTCTAAAATTTCTTTCGTTACTGGCCGCTAAGGTTTATTCATTGACATTAAAAAAAAGTATAATTCGAACCGAGATGTTCTTTTGTTTTTCTGCAATTGCTAAACAAACATGAACATCATGTGGGAATTGACAATGTTAACTAAATTAGAACATCGATGCGTGATAAAATTCTTGACAAAACAGGGTAAAAATCAAAAAACCATAAAAGAGGAAATGGATTGTGTTTACCGTGAGTCTGCTCCTTCTTTATCTACCATTCAAAAGTGGTCAAGCGACTTTAAACGTGGAAGGGAGAGTTTTGAAGACGACCCTAGACCTGGCCGGCCTGTAGTAGCTACTTCACAAGAAAATATTGATAAAGTGGAAAAACTTATATTGGAAGATGGTCGAGTGAAGGTAAAATCTATAGCACAAGTAACCAATCTCTCTATTGGTACCGTACATGATATTATCCATGACCATCTTAATATGTCAAAAGTAAGTGCAAGATGGGTTCCGCGAATGCTGACTCGGCTTCAAAAAGACATGCGTGTAGCTTGTTGTTCCGATTTTATTGACCTGTGCGGTGAAAATCCTGATGAGGTGCTGCAAAGAATAGTTACTGGAGATGAAACCTGGGTTCATCATTATGACCCAGAGAGTAAACAAGAGTCCATGCAGTGGCACATTAAGGGTTCAGCTCATCCCAAGAAGTTCAAGGTCATCCCTTCAGCTGGCAAGGTCATGGCCACGATATTTTGGGATTGTGAAGGAGTATTACTGATCGATTATAAAGAAAAAGGTGTAAATATCACAGGACAGTACTACGCTAACATTCTACGTCAATTAAAGGATGCAATCAAAGAAAAGAGGCGAGGAAAGTTAACCAAAGGTGTTATGCTTCTGCATGACAACGCCCCCGTCCATACTGCTCATATTGCCAAGGCAGCTATTGTTGAATGTGGGTTTGAAACTGTTACTCACCCACCGTATAGTCCGGACTTAGCCCCCAGCGACTTCTTTTTGTTCCCCAATCTTAAAAAGGATCTGCGTGGAAATAAATTTTCCGATGATGAAGCATTGAAGGCGGCAGTGGAGGAGCATTTTTACACCAAAGATAAAAAATATTTTTATGCAGGATTAAAAAAAATAATTGATCGATCTTTTAAGTGTATGAACATAGGGGGGGAGTATATTGAAAAATAAAAATATCAAACTTTTCGTACTTGTTTGTTTTCATTCTCATACCGAGAATATTTTGAACACCCCTCGTACTTCCTAGGACACTGCTGATATGTTGGCACATATCGTACGACAAACGACTTTGTATGGCATGCTAGTATCAACGGAGGAACTAATGTACCTAACTGGCAAAATAGTACAAATATAACGGCCCTTGACGGCCCCGACCCAAAGGCAGACCAAAAAAGCGATGGCGCGATGTCGTGAAAGCAGATATGAGCGTGAACGGGCTCACCCGAGACGACGCCCAGGATCGCGCAAAGTGGAGGAAAGCAAGTAGGAAAGCGGACCCTGGCAAAGGCCGGGATAACGCTAGGTAGAAGAAGAAGATAATGCTGCCGTGTCATGCCAAACTCCGTTAACTCGAGTTACATGAGTTACGGATAACCAGTCTAAATCGTCTTAAAAACCATTAAATATATATAATATCTTCAAAAAGAAAATTTTGAAAATCTTCATTATTTACTGAGAAAAGCATATGGCTAACTCATGTAACTACATTTTTTTGCCGATGGCGTCAGACACAACTCAGTTAACTTGAGTTGCATGATATACTCGTATGTTCTTAAGTTACGTATGTCATGTAACTTGACTTACATGACTTCGTGTGACCACTATAGTATGGAAGTGTTGGTCATGCGAAACCATTTAATTCTAATAAAATTAAAACTATTCAATTATGCGAAAAAAAATTAAAGATCCTATTCTGTGACCATATTTCCTACATGTAGATTAGAAAAAATTAAAAAATACGATGAACCGTCATCGATAACAGCATTAGTATCTTTAAAACTTTAAACGTAATTATCTCGAAACTCAACTTTTAAAGTTACATGAGATGCGCGTGACACGGCAGAACATTATGCGATATTTCACCAATAAGTCGATCATTTAGGTGTTGTGGCACGAGGCCAGCGCACTGCACACTTCATCATTCCCATCTCAACCGAATGCGTAGTTAATTACACCGTGCCCCGCTCTCCACGTGCTCCACGTGGACACTAAACTGCGTGTTCCTCGGATAGGTACGTTTTATTAGCACATCGACAATGAGTTTCACATTCAGGACTTTACGATTTTTTATAAAATTTATTTAGCCATCACACACACATCACATCACATATTTAAATACGAACTCAAAATTCGTTAATAAGTTTCAATTAATGAATTTTTCAGTTGAATACCGGCAAGATTTAAAATTTGTCTTAAAGACGAAAGTGGACGACGTCGTGATATCGCTTTTCCATACAAATGTAGTCCTCATTTTCCTCTCTGGATATTAATATTGTTGAAAATATTTTAACTCGATTTCATATTAGAAGTATTTACAATTTGTATGGAGTTTGTTTTCCGCTCCTAATTTTTATAATAAAAAATCGCTATAGTTAATAGAGTAAGTAAGTAAATATACTCGATTGCACCATATAAATATAAAACAAATTCAAAACAGATTTACAATGTAGGCAACAGGCGGTCTTATCGCTGTAAGCGATCTCTTAAGTGAAGTAAAGTTATACAAGTGATATACATCAAATTATGTTCAAAAAAAATCCATAATGTCAATATCCATAAATATCAATACCCAGGAAAATACCTCTTAACGTCAATGTTCTAAACTCTTTAAGTTGAAAATTTGTATTAAATCATTTTTTTATCTCTCCATCACACACACCTTCTGTGTTGAAATTATTCCCTTAATCTATACAGAGTGGAAAGATAAGTCGGGCCCTGGAGGGAAACTACCTTAAATCCTTAAGCTGGCTCATTTTACTTAAAGGAGACATTCCTTTATTTTTAAAAAGAAACAAAACTGCATTCAAAGATTTTCTAAAACTCGCTTGCCACGCCCGGGACTCGAACCGACTAAAAATTCCAAAAAATAAAAACTCGCAATTTTATTCTACTAGTCGATACAGTTAATTTAATGATAACATTTCTCCAAGAACCATTAGGTCTTATACTTGTCTGTCGTACAAAATATCCATAAAATCTAATATTTAGTACTCAAGATTTTTTTAGACAAGCCAAATTGAAGAAAAAAAGAAAAATACCTTGAATGCAGTTTTGTCTCTTTTTAAAAATAAAGGAATGTCTCCTTTAAGTAAAATGAGCCAGCTTAAGGATTTAAGTCAAAGTCAAAGTCAAAATATACTTTATTCATGTAGGCCTAGCAACAAGCACTTATGAATCGTAACATACTTATAAATTATCTTAACCCGTGGAGCGCCCTAACAAGACACGTGTGCTAGTAACTAGTATAGGAGTTCCATACTACGGTAATTCTGGGGCGCTCCAGGGGTTAAGCTAATTATCAGAGCAATTTATTGATGTTATTATTCCATAATAATATTGGATTATTATACAAATCAAATTTAACACAAATTTAAGAATTTCACAAAGGGTCGTCAAACATGAAAAAAAAATTGTATAAAAAATACTAGTCTAGAATGTTTCTAGAATAAAATCTAAATGTCAAATCAAAAATCAAAAAGCGGCCAAGTGCGAGTCGGACTCGCCCATGAAGGGTTCCGTATTTAGGCGATTTATGACGTATAAAAAAAAAACTACTTACTAGATCTCGTTCAAACCAATTTTCGGTGGAAGTTTACATGGTAATGTACATCATATATTTTTTTTAGTTTTTTCATTCTCTTATTTTAGAAGTTACAGGGGGGGGGACACACATTTTACCACTTTGGAAGTGTCTTTCGCGCAAACTATTCAGTTTAGAAAAAAATGATATTAGAAACCTCAATATCATTTTTGAAGACCTATCCATAGATACCCCACACGTATGGGTTTGATGAAAAAAAAAATTTTGAGTTTCAGTTCGAAATATGGGGAACCCCAAAAATTTATTGTTTATTTTCTATTTTTGTGTGAAAATCTTAATGCGGTTCACAGAATACATCTACTTACCAAGTTTCAACAGTATAGTTCTTATAGTTTCGGAGAAAAGTGGCTGTGACATACGGACGGACAGACAGACGGACAGACGGACAGACAGACAGACAGACATGACGAATCTATAAGGGTTCCGTTTTTTGCCATTTGGCTACGGAACCCTAAAAAGGTAGTTTCCCTCCAGGGCCCGACTTATCTTTCCACCCTGTATATTAATATATAAATGCAAGTGTCCTGGCTGACTGACTGATTCATCAACGCAGAGCCGAAACTACAAAAGATAGAAAGTTGAAATTTGCACACCAGGTTACATTTATATTATATTATTATTATTTTAATATATAAATGCAAGTGTCCTGACTGACTGACTGACTGACTGATTAACTGACTGGACTGATGGTCATCAACGCAGAGCCGAAACTACAAAAGATAGAAAGTTGAAATTTGTACACCAGGTTACATTTATAAAGTATACACGAGATAAGAAGCGATTTTGAGAAATTCAACCCCTAAGGGGGATAAAAAGGGGATGAAAATTTGTATGGGGTTCAAGTTTTATTTTAAGCTAGAAATTGAAACTTCGTAAAAAGATATATTATTAAAATACAAGAAAAATAATTTCTGCGTTTTTGAAAATTCATCCCCTAAAGGGGTGAAAAAGGGGTTGAAAGTTTGTATGGATATCAAACAATTTTTCGACCGCGGGACTTGAATGTTTGTATTTGGGGATATTATTAAAAGACAGGAAAAGTAATTTCAGCGTCTTGTAACATCCCCTAATAGGGTTAAAAAGGGGTTGAAAGTTTGAATCCATTACAAATGATTTGAAACTTCTTAGAAAGGCATAACAGCCGATACCAAAAAAAAGAAATTGCAACGTTTATGGAAATTCAACCCCTAAGGGGGTTAAAAAGGGGATGAAAGTTCATCTTGCGGTGCAAATTTTATTTTAAGCTAGGAACTTGAAACTTTGCAAAAAGGTATTAAATTAAAATACAAAAAACTAATTTCAGCGTTTTTGAAAATGCATCCCCTAAGGTGGTGAAAAAGGGGTTGAAAGTTTGTATGGAAATCAAACATTTTTGTGAGTGCGAGGCTTGAATTTTTGTACAATTAGAATACAAGAAAAGTACTTTCAGGGTTTTTAAAAATTCATCCCTTAAAACGGTTAAAAGGGGGTTGAAAGTTTCTATGGGGTTCAAATTTTATTTTAAGCTTGGAAATCGAGACTTGTTAAAAAGGTATTTTATGAAAAGAGAAGAAAATTTATTTCAGCGTTTTTGAAAATTCATCCCTCAAAGTGTTGAAAAAGGGTAAAAAGTTTGTATGGAGATCAAACATATCTGTGAGTGCGGGGCTTGAATCTTTGTATAATGGCATATTATTAAAATACGAGAAAAGTAAATTCAGCGTTTTTAAAATTCATCTCTTAAAGGGTGAAAGGGGGTTGAAAGTTTGTAAAAGGTTCAAATTTTATTTAAAGCAACAAACTTGAAACTTCGTAAAAAGTTATTTTATCAAAAGAGAAGAAAACTAATTTCAGAGTTTTTGATAATTCATCCCCACGGTGGTGAAAAAGGGGTTGAAAATTTGTATGGAGGTCAAACATTTATTTGAGTGCGGGACTTGAATCGTTGTATAAAGGCATATTGGTATTAGAATACAAGATAAGTAATTTCAGCGTTTTTAAAAATTCATCCCCTAAAATGGTTAAAAAGGGGTTGAAAGTTTGTATACGTAGGGTTCAAATTTTATTTAAAAGCTAGGAACTTCAAACTTCGTAAAGTCTTCAAGTCTCATGCGTTGTATAATATTAATAATTAACAAATGATTAACCGTCATACTGCGATCTTTTGCAGCATAATGTTCAGAGATGTACAAAATGGTTTTAAAAAAGCATTTAAATACAAAATGCAAAATACTTTTCAGATTTACTATTCCAAATGCAAAATACCAAATAGTTTTGCGTTTTGTATTTCAAATGCTAAATACAAAATAGGTATTTTCAAAATACTTTTTCAAAATAAAATACCTTTTGACCAAATCTCAGATATTTTTATTTATTTTAGGTACTTATTTATCATGAGAAATAGAGACACAATGCCGAGCCAAACAAAAACGTCTAATAACATGGCACCTTATGCATGACATTTTGGTCATATTTATCAGTAGGTACGCGTATCAATAATGTAAATCATGTAAATGTTTACATTATCTAAATTATCTTGTTGTAGTACAGTACATAGCCGTTCCAGTATTGTAGGGATAACAACAACACTTCAATATCATAAAAGTAGGTAATCAAATCAGTAACCACTTCACCAGCACCAGCAAACAATAAATCAGTGAAATCGAATCGTCGGCGTCAGCGGCGTTGCGTTTCATAGCCATAGATCATGTTCGTCGTTTTCGTTTGACATTGACACTAGTCAGACATAATAGCCGGTTTAGACTCTCGCGCGATCCACGAGACGAGCCGCGAGCCGCGCCACGAAACGCGAGTGTAAGCGGTGGGCTCGCGGCTCGTCTCGTGGCTCGCAAGCTCGTCGAGCTAATATAATTTAAACACTAACGGCACGGCATACGGTTTATAACCGAATGACAAGCCGAACGCGAGTGCGTCGAGGCGAGCCACGAGCCGAGCCGCGAGCCGCAAGTCTAAACGACTATTGAGACCGTGCACGATGGCAGCGCCGCCTAGCGTTCGCAACGTGGTCGGCGCTGTCAAATAGCGAGCGCAACAAAATAAAGATTATTCCTTAAAAATATTTACTATAATGTACTTAACAATGTGCGGAATCTATTCGTATTTAATGTTAAATACACTTGGTTTTTGCTTTAGTGAAAACAGTAAGAATTATCTGTGTATTTTATATTATTCGGTCAATATCCTTCGTTGTTGTTTCGTTACAAATTCAATGAATAAACGCATGTTTCACTATGTTTTGATGACTCACTTAGTGATCCTTTTCCTGGGGATACGTACGATGCTTGCAATTATAAAAACTTTGACCTTTTTCACAGGTTTTAATCAACACATTTTATGTTAAAAATTTATGTTCTCCCGCTTAAGGCACAATGTCTGTTGTGACACTTGTGACAGACGACAGATAACCCTACGTGCCAAAAGAGTGCTTTTGACGGGCTTTAAATAACTAATATTACAATCACTTAATGTTGGTACACTGTATTAGCTATTTTATTAACATACAAGAAAAACTGTGTTGACATCTTGGATATCCTCCAAGGTTGACATAGACTAGATAAAATGCCAATGCAACTAAAGCCATTACGTTGTTAAGCCTGGAATGGAATGGATATGGTATAAAAAGCTAATATCTAGCTCGGCGTTGAAAATATATAAAATTTACTATTACGGTTTCGTCCAGTATTATTGCAGTTTACCACACAATAGCTATCGTGACCAATTTTTGTCGTAAGTATGATTATAAAGCTAAAATAACTGAGAAGTATGGGAATTGACAGAAACACTGATACCAATCTTGTCATTATTGGCCACATCAAGCGCTGCGATCGTTTCGGCTTCCCCTACGGGTGCTTTACACGGAGCGAATAAGGCGCGCACTCTGACTGGCATGGCTAGCAGTAGGCGCCTCTATCGGTCAAATTCGGCAATACAAGCGTCATTCGTTCATTTCATTTTGTTTGACTGGTAATGTTGGCTAAACTTAATCATAAAGTATTTTGCATTTTGAAATGAATGCAAAATGCAAAATACATCTCGAAAAGTATTTCAAATAAAATACAAAATGCTTTTTACTAAAAGGCATTTAAATGCAAAATACAAAATAGGTATTTTGCATTTTGTATTTGCATTTTAAATAGAAGTATTTCAAATAAATCGCATCTCTGATAATGTTCTAACTGTTCTAAGCTAATGTAGAATATATAACCACCAATATACAAATCCACGCGTACGAAGTCGCGGGCAACAGCTAGTCATAAATAATTCCATTTGCCAACCTGAAGCCTTCACACCAGAAGCTCGTATTAACTAAATAGGATTAATATACTCCGCGTTGCCGCAAGCGAGACTGACTCAGAAGCCGGTAGTAACTAATCAATCAGAACACAATGTGTGCCACATCAGGCCACATGTTTCATTGCGGACAACCATAAACTACGTATTCTTTTACGCGGTCCATTTTATTACTTCCTAGAAACGGAGAAAATAGTGCTACATTTCACCTTCAACCATAATAATATTGACTGCCTTGTTGTTGTTGTTAAACTATCACTTTAACCAAAAAAACCGGCCAAGTGCGAGTCGGACTCGCGCACGGAGGGTTCCGCACCATCAACAAAAAAATAGAGCAAAACAAGCAAAAATAGAGTCACCCATCCAAGTACTGACCCCGCCCGACGTTGCTTAACTTCGGTCAAAAATCACGTTTGTTGTATGGGAGCCCCACTTAAATCTTTATTTTATTCTGTTTTTAGTATTTGTTGTTATAGCGGCAACAGAAATACATCATCTGTGAAAATTTCAACTGTCTAGCTATCACGGTTCGTGAGATACAGCCTGGTGACAGACGGACGGACGGACGGACGGACGGACAGCGGAGTCTTAGTAATAGGGTCCCGTTTTTACCCTTTGGGTATGGAACCCTAAAAACAACCCTCGCAGAGTGAACCTTGGGCAATTACGTATTAAAAGTGATAATATTGGTAAATCTTCCTTTCATATATCGATACGTTTTATGATATTTACCAGGTATATAATAATAGGTAATATTGCTTTACCATTTCACTTTTATATTGATATATATTTACCATGAAACTCCACAAAGTAATGTCTGATTCAATAAATTATGTAGATAGGTATTTATTTTTCGATTAATCGCTGAAAAACATTCCTTCTGTAGATAAGCTATTTTGTGTACGGACAAGTTTTGTTTTTGATTTTTTCGTTGCGTAGCTAAGTATAGGTACAGATACTCCTTTATGCTTGATCCAAAGGGCGCTTAGCTAGTCGGTTTTTGTTTTACCTGTGTATTTAAATGTGAGATCTCGTCTTTTTATTGCTTCATATGAGCTCAGATCACCCATTTTAACTTTTCTTTCTATTTTTTGTGACTTTGCTCAAATATCTATCTATTATTTTATTTATTTAACATTTTGCAGGAGTAACCTACAATAGTTAATTCGATCCTGTTCTGTTTATGGTTTAAGTGCCTTACGGAGCAATACCTAGTACGCGCTAGGTACGATTTCTCGTAGCCATCTACGCCATACGAATGCAGAAGACTAATTTTATTTTTTAAACCTATTGTTACAATTATTTTAAATAATTCTTCGGTTTTCTTCTCCATTTTCACGAAATAATACGAAGCGAATAATTATGAGCCTGATGATTAGAACTTCGGTTTAAAGATCTTTATTTCTCATAAGAATAACAATTATTCACTTACATGAGAAAAATACAACAATCAGTTACAAAATTAAAATTAGTGAGCAAACTTATAAATATGATAGTGCCGCGCTAGTATAACGTATATATATATATAAGTATGTACGTAGTAAAAATACAATCTATTTATACCTAACAAAAGCGGTGTGTGTCAGGTAGAAACAAAACATGCAAACAAGTTTGATAGAAGTGTGGTTGCTAGGAGCGCATCGCGCTGTGCGGTAAGTACGCAGGTACACGTAACGTACTAGCAGTAGATAAGACAACCAGAGGGCCTACCGCGAACCACGTTCGAAGTGTTACCTCCCTGTCACACTTACGTACGAATTTACAAGTGCGACAGAGAGGCAACACGTCGAACGTGGTTCGCGGTAGGCGCTCTGTATTGCGCCGATGTAAAGAGCATGGAAGTGGCTAAATAAGTGCATGCATTCAACTACGCTCGGGCTTTGGGAAAATTTATTTTTATAGGTAGTATTTTTTATTTTATTTATTTGTTTATGTACTATTTGCACCTTGGTTAAATAAGTTTTTATATTTTTTAATTTACTTATACAGTATTAGTTTTGTTTTAATGAGTTTTCCAGGCTTCATTATGCTTCTCGCGTTTGCGTAAAGAAAATTACTCTTTATTTGTTGCAATATTATCATAACTGGTGGTAAATTGGTAAGTATTTTCCCTTGCGAGACGCTGATCTGTCAGTTTTTTGCTGGCATTTCGATTATTTTAGGAGTACCTTTATGGTATTTTATTGTTATGTTTAGCTCGCCACCTGCGATTCTGTCTTCTAATTCCTTCTTTAGATTGTTAAAATGGCTCTGCTGCTGAGGAGTTTTATCAGAGTATATGCTGATATTCGAGTCGGTCCTGTTTTTGTTGTTGCTGAGGATTGCTTTTGCATCTTCTTTGGAATGGAGACGTACTTTCAACATTCTGGTTTTGTTGGCCTTGGGCTTGCCTAATCTATGTGTTTGCAGAGGAACACGACATGCAGGTGATATTTTTCTTATAATTTTTAGAGCTTCTTCCATATCATGTGCCTGTCGTTCTTCGGGGTCAGGAAGGTCCGATTCTGTGATTCCATTTATTATGATATTACACGCTCTCACTTGGCGTTCCTGAATTTCAGCAATTAGGTTTTCTGGTGAGATGATACTTGTGCATGCGTTGGTTGTGGATTCTTTTTTAAGCTGGGTTACTTCAGATTCTATCGAGTCGATCCTTTTCTCGGTCTCTGTACTAAGCGACACAAGGTTCTCAATGCGAGATTTGATGCCATTGTGTTCTGAGGTTAATTGATCCATGGTTGATTTTAAGCTTTTCATTTCATCCTTGATTGTGGTAAGGTCGTTGGATATTTTGCTAATGGATTCCGTTTGTTTCTCAGTGGTTATTTTTGAACATTTCATAAGTGCCATCATTTCCTCTAGTTGCGTTCTGATCTCAGACATTTCATTAAGTAACTCGGCGTTATTGTTGTCGTTATGCTTTCTTTTGCTATTGCGAAGCATTACCTTCCGATCCTCCTTTGTATCGGGCGAAAGTTCCGACGTTGACGCGCGGTGTAGATTTGTTTGTGAACCGCCGATGTCACTTCCAGTTGGTGAGTCTTCCAAAGGCATGTTGATCTGTGTTCAACGCTAGTGTAATTGCGTAAATGCAGCGGATTAGTGTAAATGAGCGGGTTAAAAAATATGAGGCCGTCTCGTTTACCCGAGGGGGTGAGGAGCTGTTACCGCGGGACTCCGCTACCACTTAGAAATATTTGGCGTAATAGCCCACAAATCAAACAATCAAAATTGACACTTTTTGTTGTACGACTTATGATTATATTAGTGTAACGATGATTTAAATAATTTAATACAATTTTGCGACACGTCTGCTCTGGTCGCTCACTTTCATTGCACCTTGCACATTGCAACTTGAAGATAGAGTCTGTGCGGAAAGAGAAGAGTCGTGGAATGTATGGAGCCCAATACATTCCACGACTCTTCTCTTTCCGAACATACTCTAAGTCAATCAATCAATCAATCTTTGGGTAATATGGCTCCATCGATACTGTCGATGATTTCGCCAACGTCGAAGTGGATCCCTCGTGGGATCGAATTAATATTATTTGTAATAAATAAACTTCAGCCAGTGTACGGTATATAAAACTATAAAATTATGGCCTCTAGGGCTCTAGCCAGCCACGGTTAGAGGTAGAAATACCAAATGCTCGTAGAGCACGACGTTGTTCGGTTGTATTATGAGCTCTTGTAAGGCGATAGCTGGACTTTACAAGGGCCACGTGGGGCTACCTGGCGTTGACGCCAGAATGGCGATTAAACTCGTATCAAGATTAATTCTTCATTATCCGCACACTTCCATATTAGTTTACTGTATAATAAGCTATCAGTCAATAAAATTCTAAAGATATGATATGGGTCGGATATGTCAGTGTCAAAAGTGACGTTTTTGTTTGTCATACTTACACAACACAACACAGTTTACTGATAAATAATAATGTATTTACTACAGTAAAACTTTAGGCCGGTAATGCTACTATTGTAAGTGAAAACTCACCAAAAATAGGGTTCAAGAGTAAATCGGGAATTGGGGCGGGCATCCTCGCGTCATTTGATTTATGCACGGTGTTCAAGGCTCATAACACTCGACTCACGGCGTGGACTTCCTGTGCATGCCCTTGCTAAGAGCTTTTTTCATAAATACGAGTACCAGAGACACAATACAACATCAGAACAATACGTAGGTACTAGAGATGGGCCAAATGTGAAGTGTGCCGAATACCTATGAATATTCGGCCAAATGTCCGGTTCAGATCTTACCGAACCGAATATTCGGCCGAATTATTCGGGGTTTATTTTCCCGCGCTGCGCGTCATTAATTACGCACATAATTCAAGGTCTCCTGCCCTAGTAGCACGGTCGCATTTTTATCTTTTATCACCAATCCTGTCACGTTCTAACAAGTATGTAAGTGCGAAAGTGACGGGCATAGTGATAGTCGATAAAAATTGAACCGTGCTGAGCCCGCTGTAGCTCGATGTACGCCGCGGACTTGCTGAGCTGACCACTTACGCTTTCAGTATAATTATTCTTCATTTAAGCCTATAATGAGTCTCATGCAGCCAGCCAGTCAGTAAAAGGTCATTTTCAAAAACCCCACCTTTAATAATTCAAGTAAAAACTTCGTGCATTTCTAGTTTTCAAAGTGAAAAACGTAAAAGTATAAAATCTAACCTAACGTAACCTACCCACTCGCCTGTATACGCAAAAACGGAATACAAATAAATAGATGGGAAGTTTACTCTAGGACCCAACTGGACCAGAGTTGCCCTGGACTGACAGCACAGGAAAGAGTTCGAAGAGGCCTATGCCGCCAGAGGCCTATAACAATATAAATATTTATATTTAAATTTTACAAGTGTTTCTAGGGGTCCCGTTGTTTCCCATAAAGTTTTAAGTCATAATGTATTGTTTGTCATATCATCATTAGTCATAAAACGTGGGGCGCGACCTGTCCCTGCCTGCCGTGGTGAAAATTATGGCAGACAGCAGCAGATCATGGAAAACGGTGGTCTCATGGTGAGCACATACTTTGAGTCTGTTTTTTTATTTGTTTTTATATGTTACCTACATATGACATGCTACATGTAACATGCTTCCATATTATAACTACCAAATCCATTAATAGACATGGCTGCAGAAGTCTTCCAATCAATTTGGTCGACTCGACTAATAGATCCCCACATGCTTGTCCCATGCATAGAAGGCCTCGTGGGACTACTATCAATCAAGGATCCCGGAAGATTAATGACGTCACCCCGGATCTCAAAGTCCCGGGCTGAGTCGATAACAAACCGCGTAATTAATAGCGCTAATTAGGTTTGGGAAACAATGTTGATTAAAACTTTTAGACATAAGCGTATTGAAGTTTATAGTAAACTATTTATTACCTGCTGATACAATTTCATGAGTACAGTCGGCATCAAAAGTAGTGGATCAAAACTACACGTGAAAAGTATGCATCTTCATTCTCTAACAGCTCAACTAAAAATCTATATATATATATATAGGGTTAACTAGATATATAGATATATATATATATCTCTATAATTTGGATTAGTATTCCAGGGGGGCAGATACTTCTGGCGCGTTGTTTCATCAGCTATTTCAATAGTACCTATTGATGAATGACTATACCTAGATTGGAATCTAAAACAGGACTTTGTCACGTAGATACACTAACATATTTTATTATTTTTCCTGAAGATTCAAGCGTGACATAAAGAGTACCTAGGTTCTTGATCACAGCCAGGTCTACTAGATCTAGCTACAAAGGTCATACACAGATTTTCATAAAAATGGATAGTATGTCTTGTAGACAACATTTTGTATAAGCAGATAAGTAATTATTTTATTACACAAGTCGAAAGAAAAAGAATGCAGATCAAGTTTCATAAACTTTGAGTATGTCCACGGGAGAGATGTGAACCTAATAGCTGTGCATAACTTAGCTACCTACGCGGTATACGCGGCGCTTTATTAATTTCATTAATTCTAAGGTGATCTTTAGTAGAAGCCTGGATTCGAAACAGGACCATGTAACGATTACTTAACCATTATAGTCATTAATTATGTACTCGTTTAGGTGCAAAATCGCACTGCTAAAGGATAAGCCTAAATAAGAGATTTAATGCGTACATATTTACACCTGTAGCAGCTGTATACAAAGTTAAATAAGCCCATCAAACCCATATTCAGGTGAATACGCGAAACAAGTAAAAAGCTACGTTAACAGAGTAAAGTTTGTCTGGGTCGTAGTATAGCGGATCGGAGCCCTCATGTGCACGGGCCGATCACGGCCCATGGAGCACAATTCGTTTGATCTCGCCGGCTGCTTGCTAAGCGCTATTTATGTCCCAGCCCAAGGACAAAGGCTGTGATGGTGCGATTTACTCGGCATAAAGCGTACGAATGCATTGAGACCCTTTCGGCAATGACTAAGTTTGTAATATGACGTAGTTAGATCGCAGATATTGTAAAAAAAAATTGTAATCATTTGAATTGTCTTGTTTCAATGATAACTATCATTATCATGATGAGTATGAGTCTCTTTGATAATTATCTTAACCGCTATTTGATTTTATTTAACTACAATAAATTGTAATACAGTTGTTTATAATCTTGGGCAACAGAAATATTTCTCAATAGGATCAATGTCAAACATTACCCCACGCAGTAGTCCATGGAATCCAAACATAAAACATAAATCGTAACACCCGCGTTAAAAGTTAGTCGCACACATGTGGCTGGTCTATAGAGTAAGCACATGCTATCAATATGATTTCATTATCACGTTCCATAGACTAGGAATCCTCTAGACTGAGTTTAGAGCAATTATTTCATGAAACCGATGCTGCCAAAAATACGGGGGTGCGGGGGGACGAGGTGAGCGAATCCCGTGCCGTGATTGGTCTGTTCAAAGACACGGACCAATCACGGCACGGGATTGACTCGAAGATGGAGTAAAACTACCGTATAAGTGGCAGAGGGGGTAGCGTTACTATGCTCAGTCTAGAGGATGTCTTGTCTGTGTCACGTTCATTCACGTGAAATGGTTACTTTGTTGAAATGCGTTATCGATTCGTTGCAGTTTGTGGAGCTTTCATGTCAACAGTACGAGTATCCGTTACGAATCTACTTACATTGTTTGGTGATTTGATTCGAATATGAAACCGACAGCTATATCACTACATAAGTAGTATAAAACAAAGTCGCTTCCCGCTGTCTGTCTGTATGTCTGTATGCTTAGATCTTTAAAACTACGCAACGGATTTTGATGCAGTTTTTAATAGATAGAGTGATTCAAGAGGAAGGTTTATGTATAATTTGTTAACGCGTGCGAAGCCGGGGCGGGTCGCTAGTGTACAATAAGACTAGCGTGTAGTCAGAAAACCAAGTGTGTAGTTAGTTTCGAGCGTTTCGAATTTAAATATAAATTGTCAAATACTAATGCATAATTTTAGTGTACCTTCTAAAAATATCGTCTTTATTAATATGCGGAAAGATCGCATGTTGCTTGATCCCTATATGTTTTTTTTTTAACCTATATTACATACCCGGACAACACATAATATTTTGCTTACTCTTCTTATACACATATACATAATAAATATAATATAATATAATGTATCTCTCTATTAATGTGAATTTGAAAATCTTTAGTTCTCTTAACCCTAGAAAGCTCGGTCACGAAAACAATTTATTTGATTGACGCATTCTATCTAACAATGATTGATCGACGAACTACAATTTATATCAAATTTAGAAGTTTATCGATTTTGAATAAGTAAATGTAAGTCATTCACTGCCAGCGACCCGCTAGGAGGGTTTCCTGCGCGTAGGCGCTTTTCGTTACAAACGCATAAAACTGTGTCACGACTACGCTCGCAGCGCCTAGCTACGCGCTACGCAACGTTCGTAGCGCGTAGCTATTGAAAATATATTGGATTGAAGCTGTTACAATTCATATCTCGCAACTGTATCGTACAGTCAGCAATACTATTCGCTTAGCATCTTTGCATACCAACTCATATGCAGGGGGGGGTCACTTTTCTCTGCAGCTGACTGTACAAGTTAGCGTAAGGGTTAGAGTAACCATCACAATTTCCCCTTCCTTACAAAAAAGTCTCGATGGGTTTGCACTAACCTTTATTTACTTAGATTATTTACCATTTAAGGAGTAATCCCCGAGATATGGTGCGCCCGTTATACATACTTACTTAAACCAAAATTCGTTTAGAATAAATTTAAAAGGGGAAAAATTACTGTCTTGGGTGAGACCTGAACTCACGGACTCTGGATAATAGCATCGAAACGTATCTGCTTGTTAAAAATCAAAATTCGTTTGTTTCGTAAATAACCGTATATTTTTTTTCCTGTTGCAGTGTGGCCAGACGTAGCTGCAGGCGCAAAAAATATGCCAACGAAATATGTGCCAGAATTCCGAATACGCAAATACAATGCCTGCCAAGAATGTAATCTCGAAATGGCTGCGAGCGAAACAAGGAAAACATAAACACCTACCATGGTCCTAGCTAGGAAATAATTATTGAAAAATATGAATGCCAGCGATCCGGATATACTAGAGGCAAGAGGCCAACTGGAGATACTAAAAGGACCGGAGTATGATTTCGGGACAAGTACCTACAACGCAGTCCTCGACTTCAATGCCACCTTCGAAAACGCCACTGGCTTGAACTCTACGAGCGGTGATACATGGGACGACTATGTTAAGCTGCTCCAAGATCGAGTGCTCCTCGTCAGCTTCTTGCTCTTGTTCTCCATGACGACAGTGTTCGGCAACATGCTGGTTATTCTAGCGGTCGTGCGGGAACGGTACCTACACACTTCCACCAACTACTTTGTGACGTCCCTTGCAGTAGCGGATTGTCTCGTCGGTTTAGTAGTAATGCCATTTTCGGCAATGTACGAAGTGTTAGAGCATACCTGGTTTTTTGGAGTGGATTGGTGTGACGTTTGGCGGTCACTAGACGTATTATTTAGCACTGCTTCCATACTTAACTTGTGCGTGATCTCTCTTGACCGCTACTGGGCTATTACTGACCCCATAACATATCCAATGAAAATGAGCGGACGGAAAGCCGCTTTCCTGATTGCGGCCGTATGGGTATGTTCCGGGGCTATATCGTTTCCCGCTATTGCGTGGTGGCGAGCCGTTCGATTGGAGGAAGTGCCGGATTATAAGTGTCCGTTTACGGAAAACTTAGGATACATTATATTCTCATCGACAATATCATTTTATTTGCCTCTGTTTGTGATGGTGTTCACTTATTATCGCATTTATCGCGCGGCGACTATTCAAACGCGATCGTTGAAAATCGGTACTAAGTCGATAATGCGCCCGAGTGGCGAGTTAGAGTTGACGTTAAGAATCCACCGTGGAGGCACGGTGCGTCAGCGCAGCGACGCCTGCCACGGCGTATGTACGCCAGAGGAGGCGGACCAGGAGCCGCTCACGGCGCTGCAAAACAACGGCCTGTCTCGTTCTTCCACGCGCCTCACGAACGTCGCCACTCATGGCAAACATTTGCCAAAAAACTTCTCTTTGTCGCGTAAACTGGCCAAATTCGCGAAAGAGAAGAAAGCAGCAAAAACTTTGGGAATAGTGATGGGAGTGTTTATAGTGTGCTGGCTGCCATTTTTCGTGGTGAACCTGCTATCGGGGATTTGCTCGGCGTGCATCGCGCACGAGGAGGTGGTCAACATGATTGTCACGTGGCTAGGCTGGGTCAACTCTTCAATGAACCCGGTCATCTACGCCTGTTGGAGCAGAGATTTTCGTAGGTGAGTTTACATATGTAACGGGTAACCAATTGGCAAATACCTGTATTTGTAATCACAACTTATACTCAAACAAATCATTCACTTACATCCACAACCCAAAAGCATCTTATAGATAATTTTTAATACTTGTTTACATATACAATTTATATAAAAAGGTATAGCTAATTTATTGGTTAATAATAATAATATTTACGTGAACTAAAGGTACTACAAAATTGTCAATTACACAAGTCTATCGCAAATTTATTTTGTTTACCTGTATTTCTGACGTTTCGAAGCAGGTTACACTGGACTTGTCTTGGCGTATGACTGATGTCCCAGTAAAATGTCAGAACACAATATTATTTTCGGCAGGTGGTGACACAATATACCATCTAATATATATAATAATATCTGGGAGACCGAGCTTTGTTCGGAAAACATATAGAGAGAGAGATCTAGCTAGATCGATTTTTCGCCCCCGAAAACCCCCATTATATACAAAACTTCATCGAAATCGATAGAGCCGTTTCCGAGAACCCCGAAATATATATATAAATAAATAAATAAATAAACAAACAAGAATTTCTCCTTTAAAAGTATTAGATAATATTATCTCTGTTTTGACTAATTGCTGATAATTAGAAGTTATTTAGGTAAAAGGGTAGGTAAAACCTAAAATAAATCATCTGCCATTTGAACTTCCTTTCAACAAGAAAAGTCATCCATTTAAATGGATTTTTTTAAAGGTTTTGGTTTGTGTTTATTCAATAAGATAAGATGATATTTATTAATTAACAATTATGCTAGTTATAATTACACTTATGTTAGTTACTATTCGTTGGAATGTATGTTAAAAACACGAAAGTTTAGTAAACGTAATAGTAATAAAATAACATAGTAATATGTGACGTCCCACGGGTAAAGGTACCTTATGGCCGTTGGCGCTTACGCTATTATTAACGCCGCTCCGCCGTCGCGCGCTATTATTATTGCGGCGCTATGCGACGTAAGCGCCAAGTGCCATAAGGTACCATTTGCTGTGGAACGTCACATATATTCCACTACTAGAGAGAGACGTAAGTAACAAACATAGCATAAGTACTTAAATAAGTACCTACCAAAGCATATCCCTTCAAGACATCTCTTGGAGTTGGAGCTATACATAGGTATACCAAAGACGTATGTACTATGTAACTCCGTATAAGATGAATAAAGTCTAAGGAAAAAACGTACCTCGGAAATCAAGCAAAAGTTATTCTCGGATAGATGGTCCACACACCTTTGGCCTATGCTCGGCTAGATGGCGTTGACGACACCGTTTCATATTTAACAATTTGAACACATAGGTATTAGAGAAAGAACATGGTTCGAAATGATTTAAAAATGATAAAATAATTTACAATACATTTTTTGATAGTTTTATATTTATACATTTTCATTTTGAATTTTAATCGTGTGTCGATAGATGGCAGTAAATTTACTGTGACTACAAAATTTACTATGACAGGACCCCTCTATACTATATATATTCTCTTTGGGTATACTAACTTAAAATCCGAATATTATTGTAGTTTACAATTAGCCATTTAAAATATCGTTAAGTAATTATTTTAATGTTATTTAACTGAGATTTAGTTTTTACTTCGTACGTATAAATAAATTAAATATTTGACATTTCCATTTCGGCAAGAGTATTTTTTTATAAATATGAAAAAATACCTCGTATAATCTTAAAACTTAAAAAACACCAGTAGTTTACAAATGAACTAACCGCATAGCATTCACGTGTATTGCAATTAGGTTCTAATGGCCTACTTATGTACATATTTGGACGAGTAAAAGCCTGCTGCATCCATTTACAAAATTAGTAAATACTAATCTAAAGTTTGTACCGCTAACAACTTTCATCAATTTGTTATCGTTCTGAAATTGCCAACCATTAACAAATCCCACATCCACTCCACTCGGTTCGAATAAACCGTGCAAAAACCGTGGAGTATCGCGGTAACTTTATTACTCTCGTCACGGCAAAAGCCAGCTGCACTATTCATTTAGATATTCGAAAACTGAAACGTGATTTTTTTTTTAATAGTTCTCGGCGCGGTTCTCAGAAACAGTGTACAATTCCATACACAGCGAGGAAAGTAGGTACGTCAGTATATTTTGTATCAGGCTTGGCGCAATTTTAACGTGCATAAGTACATTACCTATAACTTTCTTACTAATCTATAAGTGCAAGCAGGATGATAAGTAAGTAGTGACAATAAATTTGAGACCGTCAATTAGGGAGAACCTCTGCGCTCTTGTGTTTGAGAATCATGACCGAGTCACGATGTCGCCATAAATCATATAATGTCACTTTTGATTTCGACCGCAGTAAATTTTCCTCCCTATGTGTCACTTCAGTGTCATCATATTTTTTCATCCGTAGACATTTAGAGAGCATTCAGTCTTTGTCGCAAAAAAAGGCAATATACGACGTGACTTATTAAGAGACATGTCAGAGGGGAATATCAAATATAAAGTACCTAGGGAAAGAAAATCCGACAATGTCGCCGATTTGGTTACCTAATTACTAACTAACGGGCCGATTTGAGTTTTAGTTGTACGATCTGATTCCGATACGATTCTGATATGTCAGTGTCAAAAGTGACATTTCTTCAATCAAAAACGTTCGATGCCTGATACCTGTCAAAAATTATGAACCTTTGAATTGTCACCGTATTTAAGAATTATTTCGCTTAAAATTTAGTGTGATGATAAATATTGTAAACTCGAGTCTTTAATTTACTCCATCCTTCGACTGTCGTGAATTAACACCCTCGTTTGCATAATTCCGCTTACCGTTACGTTGTACAATGTACCTACTATTTTTTTCTGCCATTATAATACTTATATCGTTATTAATTTGTAATAACTACATATTACCACCACATATTTGTTACAAAGCCTCTTACGTATTAGTTTCAATAACAATGTTGTTCTTCTTGTGTGCACAAAATATTGTTAGGATTGTTAGGATAAAAGCCTATTCAGAACACTCTTTACCTCCAATATTAATGCGATGTGAGCGTAAATAAAAAAAATGTGTATGTAGTAGTACAAGTCAGCAATGGTCTCATAACAAACGACTCCGCAATTAAAAAAAATCGAACACAATGAAAAATAATTCCTGTCGCATCGACAACAAGAACCGATAAAATTAAAAGAGAAATTGAATATAACGTAAATGAGAAAATATCTTGGGCAGTACAAAGGAGTTAGAGGAACAAAGCTGCCTGAGTGAGTGGGGAAGTTTATTTATTTTCTTTATTCATTTATATCATAGTAAGCTATGAGAGAAGGATGCGATTATCTTGTTTAATATTACGAGTATACAAAAAAGTACGTTCTGCCTTTACTGTAACACTTACTTAAAATGTTATTTTATTTTATAACTGGACTTGACTACAGATTGAATGCCTCGCTAAATTAAGCAACTTATTCTGGTTCGATTTCAGAGATTTTTAGTTACTTTATTCATTTATATTTAGTAAAGGTAATAAGGTAGCGTACAGAGCGTAAACCAAAAAATAAATTGAAAGATTAACTAAGTTTTCTAAATGTTAGGCTGTGTCAAAATTTTGAAATAAGCAAACATTAATATGACAATTAAACAGTTGTAGTATTTCGTAAAAAAGTTATTATTGCAGATATAATGTGATCGACTCTTTTCATTTTAGCGTCAGTCCTTTATGTCTCACTGTCGACTTAAAGGCCAGTTTGGCTCGACTATGCATGATAGTACAAAATATCTGACGTATTGTCAATGTTTGGCGTTGAGTTATAGTTAACTGTTAACCATTTAGCACGGCGGTCCGCACTTGTGAAGGCGGCCCCAAAAGTAACATTTAATTCCATTAGCAGCATTTATAGGTACCATAGAGAAAAAAATACATAGAGTGCTCACTCCATACATCAGTTTTAGTACCAAAAAGACTATTAGCATCTAGCATCGAGTAGCGGAACTATCAGTACTACTACTTGACAATAGATGTAGCACCCGACCGGAATGTCTTATCTCAACAGCATAAGACTTTCCAGTCGGTGCTACATCTATTGTCAAGTAGCAGTACTGATAGTTCCGCTACTCGATGCTAGATTTAGACACTGAAATTAATAGTTTGAACTGATGTATGAAGTGAGCACTCTTGTCTTCCTATATTTCTCTATGTAGGTACTTACAGCAGTGTTTTAGAAAATAATTGATTTTATTTCCTACGCAACGCAACCTCAATTCAAGCTAATGGTGTAGAAAAAAACAATTAGCCTACCACAATTAATCTTGACTAACGCACTTTAGTTGTAACAACAAATGTTTATTAGTTAACAAAGGATTCATTTTACTTACCAACTTTTAGAAATTAGGGCGATTATTCTAAATTGTAACTATATTATTAGAAATATCTTTATTTTAGGCAACTAGCCCATGGATAAACTAGCAGACAAATTATAAAAACAACTTATAATATATCTAAAAACAACAAAACACACAGTTAACCCTTGGTTATTATTAGTTTGGAGTATATAATCTCAAATAGTATTTATGTACAAGCTTAATGTATGTAAAACTTAAATGTGGTAGAATATCAAATATCAAATATCAACATTTATTCAGCAAATAGGCCACAAGGGCACTTTTACACGTCAATATGGAATTTACATACAGCAAAAAAAAAAACACATCAATAATTATAAAATACAACTAAGCCGTAAATATCAAATCAAACTAACATAGAGATGTATAAAGCCTCTAAATGTCGAATTACAGAAAACGCAATAACAATAGTATTGAAAAAAAAAAAAACACAAAGATACAAAAACTATAATCTAAAATTATTTAGAGATGTAAATGTCTCTAAGTGTCATCATAACTAAAAGATTAAAATATATAGTAGTTAATCAAATTATCCTTAGAGATGTATAGGGTCTCCAAGAGTCAAAATCCTGTATACCTAATTAAAACATTCATTAAATTAAAGAAAATGATAGTAAAAATAAAATAGCATACGAGAACCGAATGAGGTGTGTCCATGTAATTATACTCAAAAATAAAGTTACTAAATATAATAGCTCGTGTTAGCTTAAATAGACCAGTCTCCACAAACAGCACCCGTTCACGAGTATGACGCGTATCTCAGCCATCGCCTCTCTCAACCTTCATTCGGGAAAGTGGCGACCCGATCAACAACGCCACCGTAAGCAAAGACTTTTAAGCGAGCATGACATATTCAAGCTGCCGGGCCATATTAATATTTAAATTGTAATAACGTATAGCTGTGAGACACAACATTTTGTTCTTGTATGTTACATGAAAAACGGTATATCTTCACATAATTACTAAGCAAAATGCCCTATATTGACTAAGAGATGTATAGGTCTCTCAAGTGTCAGAATCATTAAAAATATAAATATGTACAAACAAATTAAAAATAAAATTAAAACTTAGAGATGTATAAGGTCTCCAAGTGTCAAAAACTAAAATTAAATTAAGCAATATAAACAATATACCTAATTAATCGAGAACATGATGGTCTCATGTGTCAATTCTACTGGAGACTAGCATGATTAATTCACAATGAAAAGAAAAAAAAAGAAAAGAAAAACAATACATATTAACTCTTATTATACTATCGAAATCAAGCTGCCGGCTTAAAGGCATCTCTAGAAAACAGTTAACCAATCTTATCGCATAACTATTTGTTTAAGCGAAGCAATACATAGCTACCTATATTTTTACATCTAATGTTATCCGCCCGATTTATAATTTATCGAGATAGGTACGGGTACTACGGGTCTAACTAAATTATTAAGTAGGTACCTAATTTCTGAAAACGAATTTCTGCACAGAGCACAAAACTACTAAAACAATACAACCAGCTTAATCCTACGGTGCCTATATTCAATGTAGATTCACAGTGATCAAATTCTGTATTACACTAATCCCATCCTTTACTTAACGTAACAGTAAGAGCGAGATAGTAAGTAAACGTATGATACGTTTTTCTAAAAGTGTTCAGAGTCCTGGGGTAGGCCATTAGGCTTAAGTACAGTTTATTAGCTTTTACCGATTTAAGGTCCCTTAAAATCCGATGTGAAAGGTGATTTGCACGGTAGGTATCGCAAACAAGAGTTAAGCCTCTAAAAGTGTCAACGTGTTTTGTAAATACCTATCTTTACTGAACAATTTCAGAGATAGTTTTTGCTGCTGATTCCCCGAGTGGGTATCTAAAATTTACGAAACAATAACAGACAAGGTAAAGAGGTTTTTGAGGACCACATTTTCTTTATTAATTTATCAGGAAAATTCTGATCATAATAATCTGATGTTGAAAAGCGGCGAAGCCTCGAGCGTTTATCCAACGCCTCCGATAATCCATTTAAAGTTGGTCGGATGGAGCTCATCTTGTCGATTGGGCCGGACGACGACGCAAAATTATTGGATTTGCCTCATAAAAACCATTTAAAGTAAAACATTTAATGCTTTAACTAAGCATTTATTTATTTTAGATTTTGAAGTACTGCCAGCAATTTTTTTAAATCAAACCTGTTCGGACACTATCTAATCTTGATAGAGAGACTAGGTAGGCGAGCTACCTGAACAGAAAAATAATTGGACATGTAACCTCTCGTGCTAATATTGATACACGAGCAAGCGAAAGATTTCAAAATTGAACCACGAATCACGAGCGAGTGGTTCAAAAACGGAATCTTGAGCGTTGCGAAGGTTTGAGGCACGATTTTTTTCTCCACACCAACGCGAGGAAAACCCGTGTACTAAGTGTAAAATATTACAAATCAAATCCAAATGAACGCTATTAAATATTTGTCATTCAAAATCATTACTTAAAAGTTAGTTCCACCAGCCAAAACGAGGAAACAACTAAAAAAATTCATAATTCTTACTTACTTTTTGATAATTAAACGTAATTTATATCCTACTTTTCACAATATTACACAACTTTATTTTAGAAGTTTAGTTTAAAAAAAAAGATATTTCTTGATTATTATTTTAAAATCGTTGGTAAAATCATAACCGCAATATTTTCAATAAAACATACTGTAAAATGGCACTCAACAAATTCAAATTCTAGGATACATAGCATAATGTACAAGTCGCAAAATGAGCACTACTGCAAATCGCAGAAGGTGCAGGTATTAGTAAAACGTGTAGAGCGTAAAACGAGCAGGTCGCAAAATGTGCAAGTCGTAAACAGTGCAGGTCGCAAAATGTGCAAATCGTAAGAAGTGCAGGTCGCATAATGTGCAAATCGTAAAAAGTGCACGTCGCATAATGTGCAAATCGTAAAAAGTGCAGGTCGTGAAAGGTGCATATCGTAATATCGTTTGCTTTGTGTGTCGTCCATAGTTTAACTGCATGGTAGAAAGGCCGACGGGCATATTTTAAAGCACTGCCTCATAAATTAATTGCTCATAAAACAAGTTCACGATACGGTATCAAAATAATAAAAGAAGATACCAGGCTTGTTTCAAAATATTTTAAAATTCGGTAATCAACAGAAGCCTTTTTGGCAACGATTACGCTTTTTGGAACTGTAGTATCCGAGCTCTATTTCAAAATCTACACATTTTGCGACCTGCTCATTATGAGAGTTGCTTGCACATTTAGAGATCTGCTCATTATGAGATCTGCACATTATGCGATCTGCTCATTATAAGATTTGCATATTTTGCGATCTGTTCATTATGAGATTTGCACATTTTGCGATCTGCTCATTATGAGATCTGCACATTTTGCGATCTGCTCATTTTACGTAGCCTGCACATTTTGCGACTTGGACATTATGCTATGTATCCATTCATTTGGTATTGTACCTACCTATAGGTAAATGCAATGTGTCTAAGAATATAAACAGAATCGGCTGAATCGGTTAGTTTTAAATACCAATCATTCATGTTTTCTAAGGGTTTCTGATTTCTCGACCTATTTTATTTCTCGACTTTCGAGAATTCTCGAGGTCTGGTCATTTTTTATCGTCTCGAGTTCGAGAAATCTCGAGCAGAAACCCTACCTAACACAATTGCTCTGCAATAACAAATTAGAGAAAACCCCACTAAACCTACTTATCTACTCATCTATTAGTAGTTAGATATGAATATTATGTAGGTATAAATTTTGTCTAGTACCTTGAATATCGAAGCACCTATTACTTCAAAATATATAATATTGACACTAGTTCTCGTCAGCTAAAATGCGATATCAGGCTTAGTAAATCAATAGCGTACGCGGCGGCGCTCACATCTCGCCAATGTTTCACATTGGGCGCATTTTGCGTTGCAAATCTATTTGCTCATTTTATGTCTGACGTCCACTTGCAGCATCAAACAATACGCTGTTTAATGTGGCGACTTATAGTAGTCCCACAATGTGCTTTTTTAGATTCCATGGTGCGAGAGAAGAAAGAGGCAAAATGGATGATCCCCTACCCAGAAGTTCGCTTCTACCCAGGGACCGGAACCAGTTACCAATTAAATGGGTATTGGGTATGATTGCATAGTAAATTTTGGTTAAACATAAATAAAACCCTTAATAAAGAAACACAATAAAGTGTTTTAGAATACGATCAAGTTTTTAAACGCTTTGGCAACGGTAAGTGGTCAATATTAAAGCTATACCCTTTTGAACACGACCCCATCATAAGTGTTTCCATATCAATAGCCTCCTAGGATTCACGGTCCTGCCTATTACTCGATGAAGGATATCCAGGTATACTAGAACACAATAATAGGGCAACCATAATTATCTGGGTAACCATTTGATAGGACAACCCCCTCGAAAAGATTAATCAAATGAAGCTAGGGGTTTTCCGGTAACTGCCTTTACCAGGGTTTTATTCCTAAGCCATCAATTTTGAGGAATTTTTAAAAAGCGGTGGTTCCCATTTCAAAATTGTTCCGACGCGACGCGGAACGAAACAATGAGTCACTTTCGCAAAAGTAAATTAAAACTTTTAGCTCTTTTTCTATGGTTGAGTAATAAGTACTGTCTTAAACGTAAGACCGAGCTTCCTAAAAATTGCGTAGATCTGTGCTGAGTGATCCATACTGTCACATTTTTGTAGTTTCATTTAAATTACATAAAACCGACTCACGATAGAACAATTTTTTATAATATGTGCTACTTTAGTTTTTTGTACATATTATTTTAAGTACAATAATTATTTTAAAATTACAGTAGAATAATTATTTTAAAAATAAATACCGACTCTAAAATGTTCACGTCAAATTAACTAGATACGTTGAGCCTTTAACTATAATGGAATTCCAGGAACATTTCACTTTACAAAAGCTGAGGATTTTCCTGAAATTATTGTATTAACATTCGAGCGGCCGCTGCACTTTTAATATAATTGCGGGTTTTCAGAATCGCATGGTAACCATTCAGTGTAATTGGCTGTGATGGACGTAAGCGTGGGTATTCTGAAATGGACGCTTTGCTCATTTACTACTAATGTGCTGTATATTTACTTAACGCCCAGTAGGTTCGTGTTCTTCTCTCACTCTCACTGAGCGTTAGCGTGAGCGAGATGGATGTGCGTGCACGGGACCGCGGATATCATGTTTTTAATTTAACTTTTGTGTGTTTTAATAACGAAAATAGGAATCACTGATTTTAAAATAATTTTGATATTTTTATTTTTTGTGCATAGTTTATTAATTTTTAGGTGCATTTTAGACCTATATTTATTCGTGATTTTGTTTCTATAGAGCGAAAATCAAAAACTCAGACTTCGAATCACTGAAGTCCATAGAGACCATTTAAAATCAACTCCTCGGGGTTAACTAGGGGGTAAAACAACAAGCATTCAAACATTATATTCATACTTATAAATACATACCTTATTACTTTACTGAAGATACTAACTATCGTTAAATTTTCCTCGTCTTAATCCTAGGAAAAAGCTATCCGGGTTTAAGCATTGTCATCTAAGCCATCTATAACGCGATATCGCTTGTTCATGAGTGCGGCTGGTCCCCAGATTAAAGCGCCACGGCCATATCTGGCGGCTAGACGGTCTCACTTTAATCTTGTTTAGATCGGGATTCGCATTCTCGCCTTTTTGTCAGCTTTTCTTCTAAGCAATGGAATCAATATGCTTGAGACAATTTGCTTTACGTATTTCTATCGTGGGTACGTTTCATAGATGTTAAATGACCAGGCCCCTATTTCACCACGGCGACAGGTGCGACAATTCGACAAATGTCACTGTTGCTGACGTCAAGATATCGTTACCACTAACTTATAAGGGCGGGGGGAGATGAATTTGAGAGTTTATTTGTGTATAAGTGGTTGCCATTCTAAAAATTTAATAAAATCATTACAACGGCAGTCATAAATTACATGAGGGATTTCAATAACAACCACACCTGACCACAGCTGGTGCAACTCAGCTGAAACGTCGGAATTAAAGGTAAAAACAATGAAATTATATCGCGTTAGACCCGTTTGTGTAATTAAATATGTTTCAATAACAAGTTAAGATCGTATGATTTACAGTTCAACAGAAGCTAATGGGTCAGCTGGACGCAGTGGCCTTTACTATAAGTTCCAACTTATTCGTTAGGTGTTGGTATTGCACGACAATTTCCATTCTTATAGATTACCTTCATCACCATCACCTAAAATAAAATAAAAATCGATTCGTAATTTTTCCTGTCCGTGAGCGCGACAGACGTTTAAAGACTCTAAGTGTAAGGCCTGAGTGGACGCTCGAAGCGGAGCGTTCGGCGGGGCGTGCAGCGTGGCGTCGGGCTCACAAGTGATGTGAGCAGCGTGTACTAAGGCCACTCCTATACGCTTGCATTTGTTTAACATGCACGCCGCACGCCCCGCCCCGCTGCACGCCCAACTCGAGCGTCCACTCAGGCCTTACACTAAAGTGCTAATGGGTTTGCAGACGACAGTTACCTATTTATACAGCTTTAGAGCTTAAAACAGTCTTTATTCCAATTACAAGTTGTTTCTCATATATAATATCTCATGACAAAGTCAGCCACCAGTTAATAATGTAATGAAACCGCGTAACACGCTAATTTTGCGTTAACTTACTAAGTAGGGTTGATGGAGATTGCGGCACGTCACTGAATTGCGAAGCATTTCATTTTATTCCAAAACAATGAAACGTATTTGCGTTGTTATCATTTTCAATCATTGTATATTTTTACTTTGTATAGGTACTTCAAGATATGCAAATAAATGTAATTTAATGGTTGTATTTATGTATATAATTTAGGTAGGTAGGTATAATATAGTCGAGCAATATGCTATGAAACAAGAAATAAGAATAGTAAATAAATTACCTTTGCAAGTATTATACACTCCTACTATAATTACCTTCATTTCTAGTCAATTATTAGAATTTGGCAAGAGAAAATTCTTATGAAATTGTAATAATTTTCACATAATACATTTTCGTGGAACCCGATTTATTCGAGCCAAGAAAACGATAGGTAAGTAACGGACATGTCGGTAGATTTTGTTACAGTCGTAATCTTACCCGCTGGGGAACACCCTAATGTGTTGTCGCTCGAAAGCGACTACGAGTAGGCGGGGTAACACGGCACCAGGTTTCAATCAACTTTGTAGCACTGACTAGTAGTCAGTGACTACGAAGCAACCACGAATACGACTACCTACTAACACGCGCGACGGCGACGCCACGGCGTCACTATCACATCAATCTTTCAAGCAATGAAAGCGGCAATTCAGAATGTCTTTAGAGTCAGACGCGTCATGATACGATTTATGTAGGTACCTATACGATTGTTCGGTACATGGTCTTGTGTCTTTTTATTGAAAAAGCTTAAAAAAAATAGTAACTATTACTTATGAAAACAAAAGAATGTAAATGAGCAATTGATCATACATATATGCTATATAAGTATTACATAAGTACTAGCTTTTGCCCGCGACTTCGTCTGTGTGGAGTTAGTAATGGGTAGCTTATTTTTACCCAATCTGCTTTTTAACGATTGCCCATACAAATTTCCACCCCCCTTTTCACCTTCTTAAAGGGTGATTTTTGGGATAAAAACTACCCTGTGTCATTCCCCGGGACTTAAACTCTCCATACAAAATTTCAACTAAATCGATTCAGCGGTTTAAGCGTGAAGAGGTTATAGACAGACAGACACATTTTCGCATTTATAATATTAGTATGGATTTGCTGTGACATATTTTTCAACTTAGGTAAGTATGTTGTTTACGCGGCAGCCACTAGTGTTTAGGAAAACGTAGGTAGCACAAACTAAGTACCTACTGAGTATCAATTATTGGGATCCCCGCAATTATGTTATCGTCATGCAAAGGAATGTGTCTAAGATGCCACTACAGTGGGCCTGATCAGGACGATCATAAACACGAGTGTTTGGCCTTTGATCTTTAGCCTCGCACATTGTGGTCATTGAGTTTTTAATGGGCCGAAGCCCGTCTTTGCCCAGAACCTTTTTGACGCTCTCATCTCACAAAAAAAATCAGAGACTCGAAACATCTATCGGTAATACAATACGTACCTATACAGCGTTAAATAAAATACTTATTTACATAAATAGACACTTTAGGGACCCCGAAAAACAAGAGAATTTTTAAAACAGACGAGTACTATTTAGTAAAAAGTCCCTGCAGAAGCTCCGTACCTACGTTTACACTTTAGGGCAGCGTAAGGACTAGGTACTCGTATTAAAATAAATGTATTTTTTATCCATTTTATAAATCAGTTATTATTTACTTAAATATTATTATATTGTATTGTTTATTCCGGTATTGGTATTTGTATTTATAAATAATGCTATATATTTTTCTTGTCACTACACAGGAAATATTACAAAATTATCGTTTTTGTGGACACCTTTCCAAAAGGTCCTTATTATTTTCATGTTCCTTTTTCAAACCCATGTGGAAATAGTATTTTTCTACTCCCGTACTTTTATTTGTCATTTAAAGGGTCGTGCACACACATTTAAAACCCTACCTTATAGTTGTCAAGATAAGTCTTTAGTCTATTCCCCAAAACATAATTTGTGCATACACGCAGTATCTTTTTGGCAATTTTACAATACATCGTGTAATGACCACTTAAAAAATATTGAATGAAATACAGTGTTGCCAACATTTTTGCTACTTCTTGAATTAAAAATATTTGTTAATCTACAATTTTATTTCAAAGTAAGTGCTTGGTCTTGCGTGTATGCACAAATTCTTTTTTGGGGAATAGACTAAAGACTTGTCTTGACAACTATAAAGTAGGGTTTTAAAGCTGTGTGCACGACCCTTTAAATGACAAATAAAAGTACGGGAGTAGAAAAAATATATTATATGTTATAACATTTTTTAAAACACTTACCTCTGCAGCCGAATCGTGAAAACACGAGGCATAGCTCGTATATCGCGGCGAGATCATTTTTCGTATCGCAATATGGCTGCCGCCTGGACGCATGTCCCCGCGTCCACAATTTGTGGTATTGTCGGTTGACAAAAAGCCGTCGTTTGCCCGCCGAGCACTCCATTTGCCGGGTCAACCCAAGGGGAGCCTTAAGACGTTTTTATTTCCCAGATTACGTTTCCAGTAAAACAAAGTGATTTCGTTGAGTTTTTCGTGTATAAATACCTAAACAATATTAGAATTTAAAAAAAAAATGGCAATAGGTAATCATTATAGCGTCATCATCTTCCTCGCGTTGTCCCGGCATTTTTGCCACGGCTCATGAGAGCCTGGGGTCCGCTTGGCAACTAATCCCAGTAATTGGCGTGGGCACTAGTTTTACGAAAGCGACTGCCATCTGACCTTCCAACCCAGAGGGTAAACTAGGCCCGTATCGGGATTAGTCCGGTTTCCTCACGATGTTTTCCTTCACCGAAAAGCGACTGGTAAATATCAAATGATATTTCGTACATAAGTTCCGAAAAACTCATTGGTACGAGCCGGGGTTCGAACCCGCGACCTCCGGATTGCAAGTCGCACGCTCTTACCGCTAGGCCACCAGCGCTTATAATCATCGCAGGTAATCATTATAGCGTATGAGTATGGTATAGGTTTGAGCTATGAGAAAAATGGTAACTGACGTAGGTACAAAAAGTAGTTCCCGATAAGGACTGCCTACAAAAAGAGATGGGTGAAATCCCATCAAAAACATTACATGTAAAAAGATGCAAGTCTCGCAACGCAGTTCTACTACAAACAAGTTATGAGATGTAATGACTAATGATAAACCAAGTCAGTTATTTTAGGCAGTACCGGGGAATGTCCACAAAACCTGATTTCCACCGATTTGCCTATTTTGAAACCATGTCATTATTAGATATCTATAATCTATAAATAAATACATAGAAACCATCCATAATTCAGGAACAAATATTTGTGATAAACACACAAAATAAATGCCCTTATTCGAACCCACTGTATCAAAATTAGATTTGTATTCCATGCTATCACTGAGATCGATACGAGCTTTGTGTGGCACTTTGGAAAGGGTGGTGAGACGCCACTACTTGCAGACAATAGTGCTCTACACCTCTAAAGTTCTTATGACACTGACGCAGCTGGTGAGACAAAAGGCAAACGACTTGTGGCAGGTGCAGCAAAAGGCCGCTTGGTCAATGTCAAATGTTATATTTTATATCCAAATAATATTAGATCAGTTACCTACAGATATTAATCAGTATACCTACACATAATTAATGCCTCGGTAAACAGTTTATGTAGCGGTTAGGTAGTCAGCAGTTTACGCGTCCACTTTTAATCCAATTCTCATAAAATATGGCAGTGTTCTGAACATTTCTGTGGGACCATATTCATTGGTCCATAAATCACAGCGGGAATGAGTGACAAACATAATTTACTGCATCGAAAATAACATTGGAACGACCAAAGTATAATTTACTAGGAAAACTTCTCCAAACATGAACATTTTAATTACTGAGATCAAAAAGTAATCGAAATTATACATTGAAAAAAAAAACACGAAATATTTTGATGAGCAATATTGGAGCTGCCTTTTACAAATAAGCAAAGTTTGCCCCTCTTAATATATGGATGTAGGTAAGTAAGATTAAATAGATATCATTATATCATATTACACATTTTTCTAACAGAGTGTTAGTAGTTTTGGTAAGGTATTGCACGATGGTAGTTCATCAACACCCGCGTAATATAAAACTATATACCTACCAAGTACTTAAACTTAACATGCAAAAAATTCACACGAAAGACGATGGAATAATAGTACATTACGATACAAGTGCGAAAAGTAGGAAATTCGCAACTAGTGGCGATAAATTAAAACACGACCGAAGGGAATGTTTTAATTTCGAAACAATATTTTCCGCTTTTTAAATAAACAATATTCGATCCACTTTCAGAAAATGAAAGAGTAAAGATATATAACCACACACTTTACAGAATTATATAAAAATGGTGGCCTTTGCAGTTAATTTTTAATTTCCTGCGAGTCTCGGAGGATATGGATAATTTTCCGTGCCATTTGGCGGTGTAATTGGCGCCCTTCATTTTGCTAATCGGACGCTGGCTAGATGTAAGTGATATTTAGGGCGTCGAGTTTTTTACTTTATTAAAAAGGAAAAGGGATTCGTTGGTAAATCTATTGTTGATTAATCAATAATAAATCAGAGTAAGTACTTATGCTGACCATCCAGCTGGACTTTCATATTTATCTGCCATCTGCCTTGTTTTTCTCCGTCTATTTTGATTATTACAATTGATCTCATTTTGTCATCTCTTACAATGCATTTAGCATATTTTCATGGTTCCGTACACTGACTTAATATAAAAGAAATAGACACACAAAGCAGAACAAAAACGTCAACAAATGTGGATCCCAATGACGTTTCGCACCATTTGCATTGATGATCAAAACGCTTACGTAAATTTTGAGTCAAGATAAATGTTTCGTACAGAAAAGAGCTTAATGTCGTAAGCATTAAGTGTCAAATTTGTAAACATAAGTACCAACACTGTTAAAAAATTTAGTCCGATGGCACTAAACGTAACGTATTTACGTCAAACAACGTCAAACGAGAATAATGAACGAGTGGAGTCACTTTGGTACACTTTAATATGTATTACTGTACAGGAAAACCAATTGAAGTAATAAATAAAACAAATTTTATTTAATCGGGAGCACAAATAAAATTAATTCGTGGTTCAAATTCAAACAAATTAAAATTTTAATTCGTAAGTATACGTCTTTAACTACTAATTTCCTTGAAATAAATTCTACTTATTAAATAACTGTGTATTTAAGATCTACATTTACTCATAGCACGGGTGCACGGGGACATTTAGGTACTGATTGGATTTTTTTTATAAAGTCTACCTATACTTTATAAAAAAATCCTGCTGTGTTCAGACAGGTTTAGCATTTACAGTTACTCGATATAAGCCCTTATTGGTGGTGTAGCTGTAGGTATATGTCGGAAACAGGGAAATGGGCCGAACACACAAGTGCCGTTTTGCCTTGTTTAAAACTGCATCACCCCTATCTCTTGCTATAATTAAATAGCAGTCCACTTTGCACGTCGCATAGGTTTTCTTGGAAATCTTGAATTTAAACATAATATTATTCTTTATGAATTCCATATAAAAATATAAAAAAATATTGACCTCACATCGACTCATTAGATTTTTGTTCCTTGACATCCCTTCTTTGGTACTAACAAATTAATTTATTCAAAACCATAAAATTACCACCAGATTACATAAATTATGTAATGCTATCCAAAGAACTAACCGAAAGAAATACATTCCATCCTTTTTCCTTGTTTTATCATTGTTATTTTTACATATTTTAACGGCACATTTCGTAATTGTTGACAACTTCACATTTGAGCGTTTCAAACAAGACTAAACGAAAAAGTAATGCATGATCTGTTTTGACATTACTTTTGTGGGGCCATTTTTGGCGGCTGATTGGGTATCCAGTTCTTTATACTATATCAATGGTTCCGTAGTCAAAACCGGGACTACTCGAAAACTATAAGCTATATTTTGATGTGGAACATAAGTTTCATTCGAAAGTCTAAAAAACGTGTCCCCTTGTAACTTTTCTTTTTCATACAGTTTCAAAGTTCTAGAACTGTTACATCAACTACTTTCGAACTTTCAGCCGATTAATGGAACAGAATGGTACAAGTTCTGGTACAACTTGTATTTACCGGAACACTTGAAACTGTTTCGATGGGCACTTGCAGTTGCAGAACAATAGTTTAAAGATTCCAAAACTATATATTATAAATAGGTAGGTTGAAGAATTATAAAATTTCTACTTTCAATCTCGGTCCGGTGATTACCTACCGTTTGAGACACGGGTTACTAAGATGGCAAATATAGTCCCATCAGAGAAAAAGCATGAAGTTGGCATTAAAGTGTGTTATATCGTTTTATGAGTACAAACTTTTAATCTGTAAAAGTAACTTCCTAACAAGCATATACCTACATAAAAATGAACCCCATCAGGCAACCATAATACGACTACGCGATATAATGCGGACGTTCATGATAATAAAAAAAAGTAATAGATGAGTTCGATCAAAAATAAATATGCACATTTTTAGAAGTAACTTTCATATTTTTAGGTTTTGTCCAAAAATTGTTCCAAATTTCTAAGGTGCGTTTAGACCTATGATCGTGATTTTTTTTTATCGTGGGAAAGTCACAAAATTAGGTTTCGAACCGATGAAGTTACTAGAGGAAGGTCTTTGCTATTGCTATTCATTTATATTGCAACCGTATCTAAAAAAGCACTACGATTTTTCAAAAATGTTGGCTGAATCTACTGCACCTCAATCATACATTTATCACAACTTACTTTACATTGATTGTAGTTTGAGGACTTAGGATGTTTTCAATTTTAATCCATCCCATTTCCATTTTAATCCATTTCCATTAATTTGCTTTAAAATACAGAGTGTTTGACTACTTTGAGAATAAAAGCGGTTAATTTATGTACAAATATAGTAAGATGACATTAAAAAAGCCTAAATTAGCTAGTTAATAGATTGTCAAATAATAAAAGAAAAATAAAAAATATAATGCTAAAATAAAATATAATAAATAATATAATGCTGTACAGAAAATTATTGTACCTCCAGCGAGCTGCAACAGTGCACACCCACTTTATGAATGAAGTACATAAGTATATTTCTATATATAGGTACATATTTATTATTTTCTTTACTATTATTTTTTTTGGTGTGTTAGGAGCTAGTAAGAACATTTCCATCTATTGTATTTTAAATAGATAGACATTAAGTTATCTTTGCTGTGAGTGTGACACACAAATGTACTCCATAATGGCGACACATCCGCATCCGTTACCGCTCGTCGGCGGAACTGGCAAGTTTGCCCCGGTGCCGTGCTGCCAACATGCGCCATTGTCCACTTTTAAATTTATTTCAAGGTTAAACATTGTCATAACTATTTATTACAAAATAGGCTACATGACTAATTTTCATTTATGGTATCAATCGATCGGGTTTGTTTTTAGGATCAAATTCAAATGTCTATATGGGACCCATTGCATTAAAGCAACACAAAAGTCAGGAATTATAGTCAAAGTCCGACAGTCGCACTTCACTCGCGAAACGCCCCTCACAAAAGGATTAAGTAAACGTGACGTCAAGGTCACTGAGATCCCATCTTGTAGTATGGACAAAATAAGAAAATTGCGTTTTTGTCCGTGAAATATTGCGTTTATGTATATAGTTGCCTTACAATATTTTTATGGATAAAATGTAAGGAATCGAATGGTACCCTTTACTTTTATCGTTTTTGGAAGTTAAAAAAAATGTAACTTTTGAAACTTTCAGGTCCTGTATTTTTGTAACATTTCTGTATTTTATTTTAATATCCACATTATTGTGATAAATTGCTCATTTGCTCTCATTTTACTAGATTTTGTTATAAAATTCAACATGTGTCATCATCATCCCTATAATACGATTAGGCTTGCTGCATTTAACACTGAAAACCACTACACGGATAAAAAGGGTCTTAACCTGTCGTTTCCCACGATATGACGTCACCCATAAGCGTTCTGGCTCAAATATGAGCCGCTGGGAGCTGACAGATCAAATAAATCCAGCAAAATTATTTGTTTCTATATCTTTTTGAATTTCGATTTAAGGGAACGTGAAAATTTCTTCGTCCAAGAAATAAAATGTCCTGTATATCTTGGGCAAACAACTACTTTCTTGTATCAAAAAAAGCTTCTAATAAAAATGTCAGTTTTGATTCAATATGTTAATCTTGACCCAAGTAAGAAAATTCTTGTCACACTTTTAAAACTTGATCGTGTATCCGGTTTATATAGCATTAGCCAAAACGACATTACTTATCTACCGTGGAGAGCCATATGCCATTTGACTTGACAATTAAATACCCAATGAGAACGGCGTATATTGCGTATATTTGAACGCAAGCGTTGAGTTATTTGAGTGCTGCAATCTGCTTACACGTATTTACATAAATTCACGAATGCATCAACTTTCTTTAATTATTTTTAGCGTTTTCTTAAACATACATATGGAACACAGCATGTGACGTGGCACTGCCAATACGAGTACTAACCGTATGTTACATACACCCTTTGAACCCTTAAGTAAAAATCTATTTTTATATAATGAACAATAAAAAGTAGCACTACTACTAAATTAGAAAAAAAAAATAGTACATTGTGCAATGTGGGGGGTAACATTGAGATATATGTACTAGAGACGGTATCTCGAACAAAATGTTTCCGCACCTCAATGAAGTGCATGCTCTTCATTGCGATTAGTAGGTAGTACGTCATCGACCACTGACGAGATGCCACACATGTACCGAAAATTTAAAAAACATAAAAAAATTAAAAAATGCGTTAGAGCGTGCTCAAAAGTTCTAACAATAGTACAAGAAAATATAATAAAAGCAATGGAATAATATTTTATCGGAAAGCAATCGAATAACTGTTGATTTACGATAATTTAGTTTATCATGAAACGTCACTTTAGAACATTCGCGGGTGGAAGCTATTTTCTTCGGCGCAACGATTAATTTTCTCAGACGTGACACATTGGTACTTACGAAATGGTTGTATACGTTGTTGGTTAATTGTACAATATTTTTTCTCATTATTTATTGAATGTTTTAGTTATAATAACGTATTTTATAATATATTTTATTTACGTTGAATTAAGTACAAAATTGTTACCGAAAATCAAATAGAAAATGTGATGAATCGTTATTGAATATAAGTCCGTGTTACAAGTATGTACTTAGAATATTGTATAAAAATAATATTTTAGGAAAGAATCCTCGTTTTCACGTGTGCGATATATGTACTGTAGGTATATTAAAAGTTATAAAAAAGGTAAATTATGTTCAAGTATGAGTTTTAGTGGTTGGTCCCATTAGAAAATTTGCTCGGTATCACCTATAAATTCACGTCGTATAATATAGCAGGTGATTAAAAAAATAACCCTGTACTTAGGCAGAATATGAGCAGTTGTCATAACAGTTTCTTTTTGTATGTTTAACTAGTTTATCACGAAAAATAAATGATTTATGATTTATGATTTAGTTTCGCCTCTGGCCGAGATACGCTTATTCTTCACCTTAGTGACAGACGTCAAACGCCGAAAATGGCGGACACATGGCGGACACATTTTGTTCGAGATGCCGTCTCTAGTTTACATAATACCTCAAATACCTCAATATTACTATTACTATTTACAATCCATAACTCCCGCGGGATCATAGGCCTTTGTCCTTCAGTACACCTACATGAAATAAGATCTTTTTCGAGAAAGTGTGATGAAAATATATGAAATGTTGTCAATTGTTAGAAAAATATCAAATATAGGTGTAGCCTTTCAGTAACATGTTGGACATAATAATTAATAATAATTATATCAAAGTAGACCAAGTTTTCACCGTAACCGTACCGTTTTCAGACTAGCTATCATGGTCGCATTTTTATCACCTATCATGCCACGCGTCACTTTCGCACTTACATATTTGTTAGAACGTGACAGCCATGGTAACAAACGATAAAGAGCCGGCCATCTTAGCCCTACAGGCTTTATTTGGGTAAAAAATGTTTTGCAAGTAATCTTTAACCTCAGAATATTGCTTTTAAGTCTAACTAGGCATGTTTAGCTTCCGCTCCGTCCGATTTATTAAATATTTCGGGTTACGTTAATGTCAACACATTCAGGCCAAACAAAAAATGAATAAAAGGAGCAATTTAAGCGAAAATTAACATTTGGGTCGTGGCAATTAAACAAAACTTATCACGCTGTGCATTAATTTAGTAGACCCTTGACGTCACGCGACGAGACGAAGGTGGAAAATGTGAAGGAATAAGTGGGACATGTGTGTGACGTGAAAAATAACTACCAGACTAAATGGAAATCTTTCACGATTTTCGTGTGGATTTAAAGTAAAAACATATTTTTCCACTTGAACCATAAATAAACCATATACATAAACACATAATAAATTTGCCTCTACCAGCAACTTTGTCCGCATTTCATTAAACTGGTTTTAAATCCCGTCCTTATCACAAGTTTCCGATAGAGTTTGCTGAGTCCACAATTCTAAGTAAGTATATCAGAGAATATTCTTTATAAAACTTCAAATCTCGAGAAATCTTTTTTAAGAATTTAAACTGTAGACAAAGCTCTTGTCACCTGGCGTGGGTTTATCGAGTTTACATATTTCATTTCGAAGAGAGCAAGTTATTCGCTATTCACGGTATAAAGAGGTGCGTGCAAGCTGTCATATCGACTAAAAAGTGGTTAAACCGGAGACCGAAATAAAAGTAAAGAGATTAAAATCCATTCATAAAATTTACTGTCGCATTAACCCAATTTCGGGAGAGATAAATTGAAAAGAAATAGGTAACAAATGGCGAAATTGAGTTTTAATGAGTTCTGTTTTATTATTAACTAGCTCTGGAGCCACGCGGCCACGTCAGTCGAAGCTTTACAAGGTTTTCAAGATTGTCTATCGCCTGTTTGTGTATTATTACGTAACTTATAAATCAATTTAAATTATTACTTATTAAAATGCGATGGTATGGCCACGTAAGGAGGAGACCACCAGACTACGTTGGAAATTTAGCACTGCGATTTTCCATCCCCGATACAAGAGGCAGAGGTAAACCGAAAACAAGATGGAAGGACGTTGTGCTAAACGATATGGTTGAGTGCAAAGTATCCAAAAACGACGTCGAGGATAGGACGAAGTGGAAGCGAAAGACACTGAAAGCTGACCCCATCACCATGTGGGATATACAGTGTGTGGCCTGTAACACGGGCGAATAATTAAAACGTAGATTCTACTCCTCAAACTCAAAATAAAACTTTTGTACAACAACTTTTTGAAATTATGTAGTCTTAGAATTGTCATAATATTTTCAATGTAGGTACTTTAAATTCCGTCTAATTGACATTGCCCGTCAGTCTTGTCACCGTACAGGCATAATCAATTAAGTGTTTTAAAATACAAATGCTAGCTTGGAAGAGAGAGGGTGAGATTTCTTAGAAGAAGACAAAACACATTTTACGTAGGATTTCAACTTTTATGAATTAAAAAAATATAGGGTAAAATAAGTATCCTTCATATGCCTAATTCATAATTTCACAGAAAATACTACAAATTCACTTATTTCTGATGTTTTACTATTTCAATTTCTCCATCTCCCATCGCCGTTCTATACTGTTATCGAGGATAAGATAATTGCCTCACATAACTTTAATAATTGCTCCTTTGTCGAGAGCGCGTTAATCCTACGGCCCTGATTGTAGCTACATAGATAGTAGCCATTATGGCCAAGCAGATGCCTGAATAATTCTGATTTACATTGGCTTTCAACCTTGCAATCTCTTACCTAACCTTCAATCCCTGCAAAGGTCAGAATTCTGTTACTAATTTCACACTACATTCCCTTGCCTTTACTTGTCAGTAATATGTAATTTAAGATAAATGTATTTTTAAGACAGTTGCTCAAAAAGGAAATAGATTAGAAGAGAGTATTAGCAACATTATGGGATTTACTTGATTTCCATCTTGCCTTATGGTACATTAAGTAGTACCTATGTACTTTGAAAATAACATATTAAAAAAACCGGCCAAGTGCAAGTCAGACTCGCGCACGGAGGGTTCCGCACCATCAACAAAAAATAGAGCAAAACAAGCAAAAAAACGGTCACCCATCCAAGTACTGACCCCGCCCGACGTTGCTTAACTTCGGTCAAAAATCACGTTTGTTGTATGGGAGCCCCACTTAAATCTTTATTTTATTCTGTTTTTAGTATTTGTTGTTATAGCGGCAACAGAAATACATAATCTGTGAAAATTTCAACTGTCTAGCTATCACGGTTCGTGAGATACAGCCTGGTGACAGACGGACGGACGAACGGACGGACGGATGGACGGACGGACGGACGGACGGACAGCGGAGTCTTAGTAATAGGGTCCCGTATTTACCCTTTGGTACGGAACCCTAAAAACACGAAACGTAAGCTGTGCAACCGTTGGCATGAAGCGGACTAATTGTAAGTTAGCATCTTGCCCTCTTCTCTCCATTTTTTAATGTTTTAAGTACCTAACAAACTGTTGTCCAATATTCATAAAATATACTACCTACTTACGTTCTACACCGTGTTTTTAGGGTTCCGTAGCCAAATGGCAAAAAACGGAACCCTTATAGATTCGTCATGTCTGCCTGTCTGTCCGTCTGTCTGTCCGTCCGTATGTCACAGCCACTTTTCTCCGAAACTATAAGAACTATACTGTTGAATCAATTTTTAACATGCAGATTACGTCTGCGAGCGATATTCCAAATTTTATATTAAAGGAAAAATGGAAAAATTACGCTTCCGGCAGGACTTGAACCTGCAACCTCCGCAATCCGTGCGTTAGTTATACTGTTGAAACTTGGTAAGTAGATGTATTCTGTGAACCGCATTAAGATTTTCACACAAAAAATCAATAGAAAAAAAACAATAAAATTTTGGGGTTCCCCATACTTCGAACTGAAACTCAAAAATTTTTTTTTCATCAAACCCATACGTGTGGGGTATCTATGGATAGGTCTTCAAAAATGATATTGAGGTTTCTAATATCATTTTTTTCTAAACTGAATAGTTTGCGCGAGAAACACTTCCAAAGTGGTAAAATGTGTGTCCCCCCCTGTAACTTCTAAAATAAGAGAATGATAAAACAAAAAAAAAATATATCATGTACATTACCATGTAAACTTCCACGGAAAATTGGTTTGAACGAGATCTAGTAAGTAGTTTTTTTTTTATACGTCATAAATCGCCTAAATACGGAACCCTTCATGGGCGAGTCCGACTCGCACTTGGCCGCTTTTTTTGATTTCCGTTAATTTCAAGGGTGCATTCCTGACCTTAAATCAAGTAACTTTCTCAAAGACACCGATATTCTACTTAACTCCATTTCGGAGATAATCAATAATTTATTTTTTTCCTATAAGGCCTCTACAAGCGTGTACACTTGCCTTAGGGGTGGTTTACATATTGATTAGTGTTTAGAATGAGTTCATACAATTGCTACTAAACGTAAGTACAATCTCGGTCAATCGAAGTTCGAAATGACATTGATATGTCACAGATTTCAATTGTTTGGTTGAGTTAAATGTAATGCCCGTGTTACATCAACGCTATATGCTACATTTAATTACTTTTTAAACTTTTCTTTTTGTAAAAAATGCAAAAAAAATTTTTTTTTTTTACATTAACTATGCCATTTAGTTATCTTAAACGTACTTAACCATACCCCGAAGTTCACGGAATTCAATAAAAACATTGTGTATAATAGCTTTATATTTTTATAAAGAGCATTTTCTAGGGAATTTATTTAGTCAGTTCGATAATTTAATGCGTTATTTAATAAAACAAGAGAAGCCTTTTTATCGTTGTCCCACGCGGCACTTGTTTTGTTATGACTTAAAGATACCCCCCAAAATCTTCTTTGTCTATTGAATAACGATTAAATTAACTTTACGACGCAATAGTGCGGTTAGTTGGGCTTCTATCACCATTAAGTATGCACGCGGAAACAGTTTTATTTATGTAATAATCTCTTTCGATATATTTTGGTATGACTACAATGACATTTGTATGGACGCTTCATATGTTGGTACACAGTCAAAATAAAAATGTGTGTTTCATAATAATAGTTGCAAATATAGTGTTAAAATATATAGTAAAATAAATAAGTGAATCGGTTATATGGTGTAAGAAATTTCGCCAAAAAATATTATTGGCGACATTTGTATGGCGACATTTGTACGGCTATTTTGACCGTACAGATGTCGATTGTGGCATACAAATGTCGACATAGTGCCATACAAATGTCGAAAAGACGTCATACAAATGTCGTCAGGGTCTTACAAATGCCACAAAATTAATAAATAGTGACATAAACATTTTGATACTGCCATTCAATGTCGAAAAAATGCCATATACATGTCTAAAGCGCCTTAAAAATTGCTAAATAGTGCCATACAAATGTCGACCTTCAGACATCCATATCTAGCAAACTATAAAAAGTAGAGTGGTGCCTCGTACAGTATATTTTTTATGGTTAAGAATCCTTCCTAAATCGATGATTATAAATCAAATTTTCCAAATATAAAAAATTGCCATACAAATGTCGAAAAAACACCCTCTTCAAAAATTTACCCTTTAAGATCTGTTTTATCTTAAAGACTAAAATGTTGAATGGCTGGCCAACTAACCAACAATCGCTTTGTGTAAAATGTGGCCACTATTTGCCGTTTAGTTGGTACCTAAAACAAAAAATAAGCAAAATAAAATTATGTGACAAAGACCAAAAGTTGGGGATCAGTAGGACAACAATATTAATATGTTGGTTTATTAGAAAACACAATTACCTTAATCAGGGTGCCACTGGTCGGTCGACCCAGTCTTAAGTAGGTAGCTACTAATTTTGGCGTGGTATGAGCACTTTATTTCTATTTAGGTACATTAGAGGTAGTAGAGGTAAGTAGAACTAATGAATTGAAGGTAACTAGGCGAGTAAGCGTCGTATGTAAATACTCATTATCCACGAGCGAGCAGTGCCGTCTCAGGGCGATAGGCCGACGTTGATAGGGTTGTCACTAAACGTGATTAAAATATCCATGTAAATTTTCATGCCATTTACGAGTAGCTTATAAAAGCTTTTTTAATTATGGCACTATGTATATAGTCAGGATGTTCAAATCTTATTGTAAAGTATAATTATGAATAAACTTAAAATTTTAATAATAAATACGGATTTTTTGTTATGATTATCGTTATTCTATAATTATGATAGGTGTTAATATACCTACTCGTACAGTCACCTGCAATAATATGTTACACAACGAAGGCCGCAAAAATGTCTGACACGATCCTATTTGTAGATCCATAAGAGCGTATCACATATTTTTGCGGCCTTCGAAAAGTAACATATTCATGGGATTCATTAGGAATATGCGGTTATCGGAAATCATAATAATAAATGAATAAATAAATATTATAGGACGTAAAATAAAATAGATAACATACTTATACTAAAGAAAAAGTGACCAGATCCACCGAAAAAAAAAATATTCCACAAATATTTCATAAAAATAATTTGATTTGTTCCCTAGTAGGACGTATTTTACACATTACTTATAATATTTACATGCAATATAAAAGTAGACTTGAGTTCTGTAAAATTACTTACTACATTTTCAACCGATAATTGCTGATACATGCATTCGATAAGAACTAATTAACTTGTCTTGCTTAGATCTAGTATTCAAACTAATATTTATACTCACAAAAACAAAAAATTAAAAAAAAGTTTTATTTTTTAGGTGGGGTGGGTTTTACATGGTACTACAACAGTTGAAAGAATCTAGGTTGTTCATTATTAAATAAAACCTTAAGATTATCAAACATTAAACTGATATTAAGCTGTTGTACATATTCTGTAGTTAATTTTAATTTAATTACTAAGGTTTCATGTCATGTCAATTTGGAAAATAAAGATATTTGTATTTGTATTTGTATATTTTGAATTTATTGTTCTTTAGTTTTTAGATCACTTATTATTACCTAACAGTATACTAGAAATAGCGAACGAATTAAAATGTCTTAGTTTCATCATCATTTTTAATTGTTTGGTTGAGTTAATTGTAATGCCCGTTCTGCAATAGCGGAGCATTTAATTATTTTGAAAAACATTTTAAATAAAAATTACAAAAACTTCTGACGCCATTTAGTTTCTTTCAAACCACTTACTTGGCTAAACGCCGAAGTTAACGGAAAATATAAAAACTCCCTGTATTTACTATTACGTGGCAACCCTACCTAGGTTTTGCCTTTATTACTTAGTCTACTATTTACTGGGGTGTCGTTAATTTACCAGAATTCTCATTGACTCTATACCTACGTTAAAATCACGTCTCATTAGAATTAGACAATTTATTAAATGCAATTCATGTTTATTATTTAATTTAACTTTACTTCCATACTTACATATAAGAAACTCAAAATATTAAACAAATCCGTCATAAAATTAGATAACGTATAGATAATACGCTATTGAGAAGAAGCTACTTACTTACAAAGTATTAGGCTATTCTGCGTATGTTTTAAAGTAAGAATAGGAACCTAATAATGCTGCAAATTATTACTAACATCAAAGAGAATAGCGTGTATAAAGGGTTATTGTCGTAGTAAATTTTGCAGTCAGAATAAATTTACTGCCATCTTTCGACCCAGGATTAAAACTAAAAATGAAAATGAATAAAAATATTTATACACAGCTGCAGTCGTTGTGCACGACCTCAATTAAATATATGACATGAAATGAATAAAAAAATTGGGTAGGCTCTCAAATTTCTCATTAAATATTTAAATTATATTTAAGTATGTATGAATTAGAGACAGCTTTCCAAAATAACCGGACTGTACCTAAAAACTGTTACTAAGAAAAATAATTTTAAGATGATTTTTTTGTTAAATGTCCACGTTATGATCCTTATATGTAGTAAATCACGTAATTATTCAAAATTGTATTTTTTATGAAACAAAAAAAATAAACGTGCCTGTTCTCTTTTCATTTTTCATGAAAGGTGCGGACCTGCCGCGCTAACAGGATTAGGAGGAAAAAATATTGACACAATTTAAACATTCTTGTTAAATTTTAGGCCGCATTTTGCAATATGATTTTATTTTATTTTATTAGAAATGTAAAATTTATAAATTATAGAAACAATATGCAATGTTGTTTTCTACGTGACGAGTGAAAATGATACTTGCGATGGCAATATGACATACTCGTGACGTCAAAAGACGTTATTTAGAAAATTTGGGGGAAAATTAATAATTACGGCCATTTAATTTTACTAGCATAACATTGTTAATTAAAACAGCAGAATTTATCCTTCAGGGTGATGTTCTATATTCGTACAATACACATGTAAAAAACTTTAGAAAGAATTGAAAAATCCATCCTATTTATTCCATCTCCACCCTTATTTTATAAATTGGTACAGTAATACAAACTATGTAACTTGCCGACGCAAACGTATGTATTTACGGCCCAATTTTAACAATGTTTATAAGATGTCACAGCGATACGATACCGATCTGTCAGTGTCAAAAGTGTCGTTTTTGGTTGAAGAAATGTCGTTTTTGACACTGACAGATCGGTATCGTATCCCTGTGATATTTAATAAGCATTGTTCGAACTGGGCCGTCAGACTTGTTTAATGTATGTCGTGCAATTGATTAGACCGGTATTTCATGTGATGAATTCTAAAATGGCATTTCTTTCATTAATAAACGATCAAATTTTAATATGTATATACATTAATAATAATATCTGGGAGACCGACCTTTGCTCGGAAAACATATGTATAAAACTAGATCGAGTTTTCACCTCCGCAAATCCCCATATATTATAGAAAATTTAATCGAAATGGTGAGAGCCGTTTCGGAGATTCTCTAAATATATATATCATAATATCTGGGTGACCGATTTTTCGCCCCCGAAAACCCCCATATAACAAAAATTCATCGAAATCGTTAGAGCCGTTTCCGAAATATATATATAAATAAATATTCAAGACTTGCTCGTTAAAGGATATAAGAATATAGAAAAAATATATAATATACTTACATGTCAGTACAAACCTACTAAATATTTTTTTTAACTTGCGATATCTTCATTCCAAATGTAAATTACATTACTCCAATATATGTGTTTTATTTTATTGATACGATTATACTTTCCTATATAAGTATTATTCACAAAACATGGTCGGTTGTCGCGAGTTTCGGGACAATGTAATCAAGCAAGAGTAAACCAAGAAGAATTAATGTACCTCGACAACAAATCATAAATTAATGAAAACAAATTGTGTCGACTTTGTCTCGAGTCGCTGGTAACGAACCGACTTAATTCAACAACAGCTATGTTTGGGCGAATTATAAAATCGTATCGTAAAGTCTATTACGAGTAAATACAGTGTGAAAAATCTTTGACTGCAGTTGTTTTATTTAAAAAAAACAACGGGAGTGCAGACCGAAGTGAAAACTCAATGACTAGTCCAAAATGTCTGCAGCACTATGTATAATTGTCCCATCCTCCTTTCTATTGAAAAACTTTAGTTCCGAAATTGCTGGCCAGTGAGCTTAAATTTGTAGCGTTAATTGTTTATAATTCGAATAGAAATTGTAAAGTTACCTTGCAGACCTCGCATCTAAATATATTTGGTCATGATATTTTGTTTTATTCACCAGTACTAGAGTTCACTTTTATTTGCGATTTCATCAAGATGTAGCTTTATTGAATTATATTTGAGTGACATAAAGTTAGAATGTAACTGTGAGATCCTCGTATTTCAGCCCGTACAAGATTAGAACCTTTTTCATGTAATGTCACTGAGTTTTTCTTTATTGATTTAAATGCCATCTAAATGAGTGGCCATCTAAACCTTACGGTCACGTGATCGCCTTACGGTCACGTGATCGCCTTACGCTGTCTCGAGTTTATCATTTATTCCCACCTTAAAAAGTGCCCAGCGCCGCTAAAGAAGTTTTCACTTGAATGTTGAAGAATGTTCCTTCAAGTAAAATTAGCTACTTAAGGTTTTAAGGCAATTTCCCTCAAAATCATCATTTAAAAGTCAATTTTACCAGCAAACATAACAAAACAACTCAAAATTTGTATTTGATTACTTTGCTTCACATGTGAATAAAATGCAACTTTTTTATCAGAGTTTGAATAGTCAAGTGAGCCTTTACCAGCTGGTGTGGTGAAATAGTTATTTGTTTTACAAGGGGGCAAAGTTGTTGTTTAACCGCTCGTGCTAGTATTGATACCCGAGCAAGCGAAAGATTTCAAAATTGAACCACGAGCGTAGCGAGTGGTTCGAAAAATAGAATGTTGAGCGTTGCGAGGGTTTCAAAGCACGAGGGTTAAACAAAATTTGCCCCCGAGTGAAACACAACATTTTTCACCACACCAACCCGAAGCAAATATTAAATATAAATATAAAACAAAATCAAACCAAATCAAATCCAAATGAATGTTATTAAATATTTATCATCCAAAATCATCATTTAAAAGTAAATTCTACCAGCAAACATAGGAAAACAACTCAAAATTTGCATTTGATTACTTTGCCTCACATGTGAATAAAATGCAACTTTGCTATCAGTTTTTGAAGTGCAAAGTAAGCCTTTCCGAGCTGGTGTGGTAAAAATAACTATAATATAAGCTTAATTTTTATCCTTAATAAACACTACTTTTATAAATCGTTCCCATTGGCAACGCAGGAAAACTCATTCACGATAAGTATGAATCAATGCTTGAGTTATCTAATTGATCTCAACCTCGGTAAGCGATTTATCTTAATTCAACCGCTGTAGTAAAGTCATTAATAGGTTAAATACCGTCATTTTAGGAGCACTCGGCCAGAACGAGTGGATATAAATGTTTAAGTAGCACAGCATTAAAGCTTTATCGAATTTCCCAAAGTCTATTGAAAAGGGAAAAGGAATTACAATGCTAATGGAGTCTTTGCCTTACGGCCAACTTCAATTTCTTCCTTGATGATATTTCCAAATGAATCTGATGGAAGTTTCTCTTATCGCCGTGATTTTGGAAGGCTAATCAACACGGTAACCTTTTAAATGCTTTGTTAGCGCTCAGGCCCCGAGATGGGAATTATAAACCATTTCCTTATCTAAAAATGAACTTAGCGGATTTCATTTTCATAAGATGATGACAACAAGTTACAAGAACAAGTTACATTGTTTAAATTACTTATGTTAAACAACTATATTTTATAAATAATAACAATTGGTATATATGTACAAACAAATCAAGTTCCTCGCTCAATTTTACTCTATACAAAAATTACTACTTGGAATTAGAACCTGAGGCCCGTTTCGTCAGCTTATAACTTGTAACCTCCTTATTCATAAAACTCTACAATCTTCAATTAGTTAATTTGCCTATGCTTTATTCATTAATTACACACAAGTACGTAAGTCAAATCAAAACTGGCAGATTATGACAAACGATTAGCTAATTGAGGCTTGTAGCTTAAAAAGAGGATTTCGCTCGTGTTACTTTACAATTTTTTGTTAATTTATTTCACGAAATATTACCATAAGCCATAAGTACGTAAATTACGCGTAGGTATGTCTTATGAAAGATATGAAGATAAGTACATATGTAACTAAAGCCCTTGCTACACGGTCGCCGACAAGCCCCCAGACCGCGTGGCCTTGGTCCGTCCCGGACCGTGTAGACAGTTGTTTCCAACAAAATTAGACCAAAACTGATCAAGGTCAGACCAAGGTCAGACGGTTAGAAGGCTTGTCGGCGACCGTGTAGCAAGGGCTTATATATGTAACGAGAAATTACGTAGGACAAACACTTGGTGCATTGTGCGGGACTGTACTTAATTTCTGGTCACTTTTTCTTAAGTACATATATGACATCTACTACAGTCTTATAATACAGATAAATTTCACACATGTAAAAATACCAATAGAGTTAAATACCGCATGATAAACACTCTTTTACAAAAGTCATTCGTCTATTTTTAAGTCAGAATTGTGTCTTTAATATAGGTAAGATTAAAATATCCAATCAGTGGAAATAAGGAGCCAACATCACCTATTATATAGTTTACCTAGTTCTAACATCGGTATCTAGAGCAGATTATGATCGTAACTTAAAGGACCAATACCTACAAATTCCTCGTCCACAACACAATCTGTCGACTGCTGCAATGCAATGACCACATTGACCACTGTCCATAGATTTGACTGCTCAATATTAAAGACTAATGATGACATTCCCGCTGTACTCTAATTTCAAATTCTAAAAGTACAGCAATCATAAATTTATACTAAATACAACATAACATATATCTGCGAATGAATTTGTTATTTGGACTAATAGGTAGGTAGATGTCATAAAATAACTTGACAAAGAGACCACTTGTTTGTTACAGAGCTTTCCTAAGGATCTTATGCGTGTGTTGCCCGCGCAAGCTACGGCGGAAGTACCAGCCCCAACTGCGCTCCAAACAGTCACAGGTACAAATCCTCCTTATTACTTTACACCTATTTGTTCCGTTTAAAAATATAACCCTATACAACCAGAAGCAATATAAAACAGTCCACTTTGTGTGAAAACTTATAACGTAAGTCAATGAATAAATATTAGATTTCTCGAGTTCCAGACGTACAGAACCTTAAATAATAAATTCACAAAGTTTAAAATACAATTTTGAATGTAACATACAAAATATTTGTACCACGCCTAATAAACCACGCCTATCATTTTCCTGGTGTATTTTTAAAGCGTTCAAGCGTTTATGTTATGTATAATAAATCGGTTAAGGCATTCTGAAGTTATCGTGGAATAAAGAAACTCACATAAATACTTAAATATATACATACAAACATGAACGCTGAAAACAATACACTCTTTTTGTTTGGGCAGTCGTGTAAAAAGGAAAAAAACAGAACCCTTATAGGATCACATTCTGGTCTGTTCGTCCGTCCGTCTGTCTGTCAAGACCCTTTATCTCGAGAACGCGTGAAGGTATCGAGTTGAAATTAAAATCATATACATACTCAGGGCTACAGTCCTTCGAAACTGTGAAAAAATCAAACTTCTAAGTTAACGTAAAAAAAGATACGGCAGTTTATGCCGCAGAATACGTATATTTCGACACTCTCAAGGGAATCAAAATTTATAGGGTACTTCCCGTTGATCTAGAACTATGAAATTTGGCAAGTAATATCGTCTTACACTACAAGGAAAAATCTGAAAACTATAAATTTGTAATAAAATAAAATATTTATAAGAAATAAGTCACATTTGTACGTAACCCTCGTTGGGCGAGTCCGACTTGTACTTGTCCGGTTTTTTTATTCTACAACGCAATATTATGAAGAACGTGATTTTTTAATCTTCGATGAAAATGACCATTCAACTGGACACGCAGATTAAGTAAACGCTAATCCCATTTAGATTGACATCGAGTTACAGTTCAAGGTACCTAATTATGAAAATTTTCATCAATATTTATTCATTTTGCTTCAGTTTTTTCAATCATTTCGATTGCATATACAAATACACAATTATGAAAATGTAAGATTAAAGAAACCTTATAAAAAGTAGACGGTAAAAAGTTCTTATAAAATTATTGAAAATAATAAAAATTGTTGAATTATTGAATATAATAAAATGAAATTTATTTTTAGAAGACCTTGATGAACAAACGTTTAAGTTATGCTCAAAAATATGATTTAAGTACACCGAAATAGGGCAATTTGACTTTATTCTTTGGATCTGGGTGCAGATTGTTTGAAGTGGCATTTAACGTTTCATACAATTTTACCACTCCTGAAACTTAAAACGACTGCTGCCACCGTCGAAGATAAGCATACGAGTATGTTTAATCAACTTTATGATAAGTTGCAAATTCATAAGCTTTTTACTTAGATCTTATTGTTTTACTTTCAGTTCCGCTCAACTCGTCGCTATTACTCATCGAGCGAACTAACCGGGATTCAGCAAATTAGACAAAACTCCTGCGAACAAACTTACATATAGCGACTCTGCTTCACTCTATACAATCTACATTTCTCCTTCAGATTTCCAAGTGCCTTGTTGAGATTTTTTCTATTCTTTGTCTAACTTTGCTTAAATTAGATTTCTATAAAAGAATAATTGAAGACAAACAAGTAAACTTTACTCAGTGAGTTTTCTGAGAAAAAACTTCATCATAACAGATGTTGTAGAGGTACGTGTGGGTTTTGTATAACTTAACAAGTTGCACTATGATCTTATGACCGAGCATTTATTATATCTTCCGCTGAAATAACATTGGGTTACAGTACATGTAACTTTCCGTTCGTATTTACTTTATGTGAACTGGCTGAAATGTAACTTATTTTACAAAAAATTGACTAGGTATAAAAAAAGCATCATTTAAAAATCAATTCGCAAGCGGATTGTACATTTTACTTAAAATTTGAAGTACGTACCAATAGAGAGACGGTATTTTTGACTGCCTACTCTTAACAGAAAGATCACATATTAGATTATTTTCAAACAACTCAATCTGTTATACATATGATTATTTCAGAAAGAATATAATAAATGCATGAACTTGCTACAGTGTATCCCTCGCCTCGCCTGTAAACGTCGTGTTCTTAACCTATGTGCACTTGTTTTTTTCAAACTCAACATTCCTCTCTGCAATTCTGTTTCCCACTAAGCCACTGTTTCAAATTGTGATGTACCCGTTGTCCTCAGCATCGCATGCTCGTCACGAATTTAACATCAACTAACACTATTTCCTCGAGCAATATGTTTTTATTTCATCAGTAATCTTAATGTCCTTTGTATTGTTAAGCTTCCATTTAAAATTACAATTGGGGCAAGTTTTCTTTGCAGCTATTTTAAGAGCTTCCCACATGTGATTTCTGAACTTTCGTTTTATCATCGGATGGTATTTCACAAATTAATACATCATGAGTGCAACAACAACAGTAGAGCAGTTTTTTTTTTCACTCGTAGTTAACTAGTTATCAATTAAAAATACCTACTTACTGCTGTATTTTATGGGTCAGGTTACCCAGCGAAATTAGTTGATTTAACCTGTGCGCTGTTACATCACGGCATTGTGACGCGCAGTAAGCCCTTAGGTCTTTGGGATCTCGTATCAGTGAATTACGTCACCATAGATTAACGGGCTCATGGCAAACATGGCTTAGCTTCCTTGGAACTTACGTTAAATGTTTACCCGAAAGTTCGATAATGCGGACCTGGGTAAAATAAACGACAATTCAATATTTTTAAAGGAAACTTTTTCATTACACTTAGATCTTTCTAAGTGTAATGAAAAAGTTTCAACCTAAACATAAAGTACTTTAATCAGAGTGAAATCAATTAATTAATCAGATTTCCAACCTCAAACAATTCCACATAATATTATGCCTCATCAATTCATTATTGTTGTAAATGGCGCTATTCATTATTTTTCATTTTAGTTTTGAGCATATGAAAATTTTCATCTACAATTTTGCCACTAATAGTAGCTAATACAGCCTAAGGATTAATTTTTGATACATTGTGAAATACTTAACGCACTACGTAAATTGCCATTGGCCATAGAAAATATAAATAAAAGATTTGATGGTGTTTAAAATAAATAAAGAGTTTTATAGAGAAAAAGACTCTTCTCTGCTTAAATGCTAATAATAATTTTTCAACAGTGTTAATAGACGGCGCATGTCGTATATTTTACGTGTTTAATTTTAATAGTTACCTGCGAATGGTTTTAATATGTTATGAGTGTCGCTTTTCAAATTCTCTGAATGAAAAGGATTGCGTACCATTATGAAAGATTAATCATTAATTTAGGTAACTGAAGGCAATCTAGACTGAAGGTCTTCGGGGGAATCATACCTAACTTTGACGATTGATAAGCAATATGTGTTTCGTGTTGCAGTATCCAGTATCAACAATGATGTACTCGTCGGTGTCGCAGCACGAGATGTGTCGCTTGTGACGACAGGCGCGCGCGGGCACATGCCGGCCGCCGCGCGCGCGCTGCTCCTGATGCCGGGACCCGTTGGAGGCGCGCCCGCGCTCCAACAGACGCCACTCGAGACACCACCCCGACTCATTTCGCATGAGGACTTTGGAACATTCCTTCGATAATCCCATACCGTGCGTGGAACGCAACGTGTGCCCGGACACTGTGCCCTACTGTCCGGACTCTGAGTCCAGTGAAGTGAGCCTGGAGGGTGACAGTCGGCATCAGTCGTTTAAACGAAACGTGACTAAGAAAGTCACCTACCAAACCAAAGCAGAAGTGATCTCAAGTTAAAAAAATATATATTGTGATTTGATTGAATGTGAATCCTCTAAATGTGCTTACGCTTTATTTAAAAGGTGATGGATTGTTTATTTATTGTAAATATGTCGATTATAAAAGCCAGATTCTATCAATTAGTTACTATCTGCCACTTTTTAAATGACGCTATAGTTTCAAAGATAACTTAGTTATCTAGTAATACATAAGAATAATAATTATATGGTTGTATACCTTTCTAGTCATTCTAAGATCGAATCTTTTGTTCTTGTCGTAAACCTCAACTTTACCTTAACAATTTTATTCAATTGATCCGCCGAAGTGAATTTTGAATCGTCAAACAGATTAATAAGAAATCGATATTGTTTCCGTTAAACTAAACCAAACCTGAATTCGTATGGTATCGTAGTGGTTCACAATAAGAACAGACCGACCGATGTTTATTCGGTAATATGAATTTTCAATCAGGAGCTGTGATTTACTGATTAGCTATGTATATAACACTTCATGTACATATTGTATTTAATATGTTACTGTATGCGTACCTGGACGACTTTTTGTAATATTAACCGTAACCATCGAGTGATGGGTAGTTGAAACCGAAATCAAAGATTCAACCGGCTCTATACAGTAGGTTATTTCGTATAATGAATATCGGGAAGTAATACGCTTTCATATAACTGTACCTATACAGGGTGACACTTAAGACGTAATACAAAATATGTTTTTCGAACTCATTTTCCTGGTGTTATAAGCCCCTGCTAGGTTTCCTGTTGTTAAAGTAATCATTAACATTAACATCATTGGTTTAAGTTTATCTCTAATTTTTAGGCTCAGTATGGTTACCCTACCTACTTAAAATGGAAAAAAGTTTAGAACCACTTTCGTAGTAAACACTCACCTTTTTTGATTATCTCGACCGATAATTTATGAATAAAATGCGTTTGACACATTATTGAAATCGCTTGTCATAACAAATTTTGGTTAGCCTGTCATTGTAGCGAACTCGTGTTATTAAATGAATAATGCCTCCTCCATATCCATTTACAAATATCCAGCGAGTTGTCATGGCAGAAATGTACGCAGCACGCGGAGTACGATGCGGACGCAAGCACTTTTTCACGAACGGTGCAGAGTGCCCAATTACAACACGGCAATTGATCAACTCCTACATACTCGTACAAAATCTGAGAGACCATGGGCAATTTACAATCCCAGTTCATGCCCAACGTAGAGGTCGACGCCCAAGATACTCGAAGGCGTTTCGAACACAGGTGCTTAGGTATTTTATCCGACACCCAGAAGACAGAATCTGTATGGGACTCCAGCACATTTTTCTTTGCGGGTACGAAATTACCTTGACCAAACCTTTCTTGGATAGGAAGTTCTGAATGCCAACCAGTTTGTACTTGGTAGAATGAGTCAGGAGGAATCTTCGACGTCGTGCAGAATAATGTGAAGCGCAAGTTGGTTTTCACTTCGAACATTTGTTGAAATACATCTAAACTTTGGATTTTTCTGATTTAGCAATAAAATCTTTTAAACAAGTACCTACTTATCGCTAATTATTACATTATTAGACATAATGTACAAAATAATGTTACTCAAGAGCAACAATAAGTTTTTGGCAAAAATTTCATTTTTGGTACAAGCTTTTATCGCTGACTGTACTTTTCTTACGACAGACAACTAATACTCATCGAGACAATTCTAAAAACCCCTAACACAATTAGGTTGCGTTGTTTCATTACAGAGTTCCTATGGCCACCTCCTGTCTCCATCATCAGATCAGCTCGATGGTACCATAATATTGCACTGTCACCCGACTTACATGTGTATGCAAAATTTCAGCTCAATCGGAAACCGGGAAGTGGATCAAATTTAACTTGCAAGATTCCATTACATAGTTACATACAGGTCGACCTAATAAAAGCTTGTTAAAAACGGTCTCCTTTTATGAGAATCACCATAAAAAGTTACCCATTTCCATTGCTTTCGAGTGTACATCATATGAGTGTAGTTTTATGTTTTAAATGTCAGAATTAGTTAACATGACAAATAGGTGCCACACGACAGTGTGTCCACAATTCGAGATTTTAATTAATTATTTTGTTAGAAAATTAATAAAAATAATTTTGATTAACTTTAATAACTGAGTTAGTGCATCGTGTTCTCGATCTTCAATTAAGTCAGAATTACTTATTTTGTATTACGTCTTGGGTGTCACCCTTTATACCTAATGTAAATAATCATAAATAAATATGTACATTCCAAATACTCTTATTAGCAATACGTCAATTAATGGATGTTTGTTTACTTAATTATTGCTAACCTCAGAGGTAATGCATATTTATATAACGCATATATTATTATTAAACAATATGGAGGTCTAATTAATATGTTTTAATAAATATGGAAGGTAATTTATGGTTATTTATGGATCATATATGAAGTGACGCAATTCCTTACCTAGTAATATAAATGATATGTGTTAATTGTTTGTAATAGGTAAGTATAAATCGAAAAAGTCATATATGTCATAGTATAAATTACCCAAATAGTAGCATTAATGACCTAAATTTCGAGTTCGTAATATTCTTTTGCTCAAATTATTTTACATTCGAAACACACTGAAATAGATCAAACATTTTATGAGAGCCCAGCGGTCTAGACAGAGCGCACTCAGAGCTGTACGGGTACCATCAGTTTGGCACTGACAGAAACGCCATCGAGAACGTAATTTACTTTCGGTACATCTCGCTCGTACTCGCATATTAGTGCGAACGAGATGTATAGAAAGTAAATACGTTCTCGATAGCGTATATGTCAGTTTTGACACTGTCAGTGACTCATGGTACGGGCTCTGTTCGGCTACCATCAGTTCGGCACTGATATAAACGCCATCGAGAACGTAATTTACTTTCTATACATCTCGCTCGTACTCGCATATAAGTGCAAACGAGATGTATAGAAAGTAAATTACGTTCTCGCTAGCGTATATGTCAGTTCTGACACTGTCAGTGACTCATGGTACGGGCTCTTGTGTGTTATTCTCATTGGCGTTTGATCGCGAGCGAGCCTTCGCTTGAAGTAGATAATGTGTAATGGGAGTGTATAACTATTACAGATCTCAATGTCACAATTAACTACATGCATGATTTGTTTGGAAAATGTTATTCAATTCTGAGATTCACATGTTTCTAATAAGTATATTTGCGAAACTAAATGTGGCGAGTGCAAGTAGGTAATAACGCTTCATATAAAAAACGAGCGGCATGTGACATCACAGGCCGAACGTATGCGCCAAAATGTATGAAAAGAAAAATGAAATATAAGATTTCGTTATTTACGATATATAGATATATTCATTATATAATTTCTATATTTTTTTCACGTTATAATGTAATAAAAGTGTTTATATACCTACATTTGGCAAGAAAACCTGTTAAAATTTTACGTTTTTAAACTCAAATATCTTTACAAAATGTTACACAAATTTGAATTAATTACGTGTTGTTGTATGTGTTTATTGAACAAACATTATTACATATTTTCCATGCATGTAGCCCAGTCGAACACTCGCCTGTACCTATAGTTAGTTTTTTTTGCATTAGAAAGAACTTGAAAGAAGGTAAGCGATCTTGACATGTCTTTTAATAGAAAAACGCTTTTTAAAAATCAGTAACTATTACTTATGAAAGCAGAAGAATATAAATTGATCGTATTAGATTCATAATTGTTACATATTTGCCGTAACTTATTTTTAAAATGTCTTTTTCAATTAAAAGACACATCAAGATTGTTTACCTTATTTCTAATGCTAAAAAAAACGAACTTACAGTAAACGATAGCGATCATGGGCCCTGGGCTATAACCGCGAAATCGAAGTTCGCAAATTGCGGGCATCCTTCTCTGTCACCCTAATTACGCCTTCATTGGATTGAAAAAGAAAAATCCGCGCAGTTTGCGAATTTTGGTTTTCGCGGTAGCCCCTCTGTGCTCAGTAGCGCGGCACCGTAATTCGCTTTGTCCACAGTCCCGGCGTGGATCAACAAAATTGTATCAAAATATTCTAACACTACTCTATTTTACTAAAAGGATTACAAAAATATAAAGCGCTTTTATATTTGCCCGCAGGTTAAGCCCTTTTCTAAGCGGTGCAGAAGAAATAATTATACGTAATTTAAATATTTTTTGTTGAAATTATTTTTACCGAAAATTCTGCTTAGCCTAAGCCGCTGCTACCAGCATTTCAATTGAAACAAAGATACAAAATTCACAGGGTAGCTTGATTTACATCAGTGGTTCCTAACCTGGGGGTAATTACCCCCGTAGGGGTAAAACTGGTATTATACGGGGGTAATAAGCTAACCTAATATAACAATACAACAAACGTACACGTTTTATTTTTTATTACCATTGGGAGGAGGGGTAAAATCAGGTTCCCTAGTTAGTCATAGGGGTGACTGGACTGAAAAGGTTAGGAACCACTGATTTACATTCTTATGTACATATGCATTTGTATAGTTTTGAATTATTTTCGACTTTCGCATACACAAAAACGAATGAGGTACAGCTGATTCAGTCCTTTTTTATACCTAGTTTGAAAACTAATCTTAACTTAAGAGTTTTTAATTCCATTGTGATATATTATAAATTGTGAATAGCTGGAAACTGAAAACAATCATAAAATTATTTGAAAGAATTGAAAGAGGCCCAGCATCTGCATTAGCGACATCCCTGTCTGAATCCTATTATGAAATTATACATGGATTAACAGAATGAAGTGTCACTTCCATGAAATTTAGAAATTCCGTAAGAATATTCGCCGAATCGAGTCCCTGAACTTACCACATTCCTACTTGGCCTTTATAATCTGACTACCCCTACTTTTTGCTAAGCAAGTACCTACTGATACATCGTTCTATAAATTCAAGATTCCCGTAACGCAACGAATGCTGAAACTCTAGTAAATAAATACTGGTAACTAAATATAACTTATCAATACCTATTCAAACAAAACCTACTGAAAAACATATTTCCAGTCGTGACTGTTTCTATTACGTATTACTTTATTAGCAACAAGATTGTTATTGTTACGTACTCATTGTGTTACACGTATCAAAGTATCGTAAATGTATACCTACCGTAGTATACCTACTTCTCGATAAATCATTATTATGCTAGTGTGGATCAAATGTGTACATTTCTAGAAAAAACGGGTTGTCGTATAAATTTATATAAATTATTTTTTTCAGGTGCATTGTTTTATTTACATCAAAAGTTTTCTCTAAAACTCCTATTGCTTGCTGGCCCATTTAACAATAACATTCAGAATAAGGAATACGGTAATTTTTTAACTAACAGATCCTGAAAAACTAATTACATCCATCCAATTAAGTACATGATCACTAAGTGGCTGTTAAGAACTTTATAACATGATTATGATAATGATATGGTCTGAATTAGGACTGCAACAAAGTAAAGCCACGATATCAATTGTTAGTAAAGTTCACGAATAAATTCTGCGGTCGCGCGGCGCTGTTTCGTTTCTATTTGTAGAAGCCGCGGCAGGCGCCTCACACGAACGTGAACTTTATCTCTATCCGATACTACGTGAGCCAAGTATCAAATATGAACCTTAATATCTTTATGTCGGGAAATAACTTAGGAAAGCAGATAATATTTATTACCTACCAGTAACACAGTATTCCTTATAGGTGGATAGTTAAGCTATTTTAAGTAAGTATATATTTAAAAACGTACGTTATACTTGTATTTGAATGTGCGTAAATATAATGTGAATTCACTGCTTTCACTAGAGGCATCTTTTGTTTTAATAAATTAGGAAGTAGATTGAAAAATAATCTTGACATCGTGTTAATCTCGGTGCAAGTCATTTGTTTGTTTTTAACTTGGTTCAAGCAAACTCTAAACCTCAACACATTCAAGTTCTGACGTAGGTACCTAATAGGTAAGTGATGGTATTACAAATGAATGCTTAAAGCGAGCACGGTAGAATATAACTGCTGTGCCGGTCTGATTGCATTATTACATAATTAATCGCACGGCTTCCCACGGACAGTTTCCAAAAGAATCGATTGAACTGTAGAGGTTTAGTTTTGTATAAAGAACCTATTAGGTACTACCTATAGAACCAAAGAGAAAAATAAAAGAAAAAAATACAGAAAAAAATACCGTTGCTTGTACCGTTAAGGTGTTAAGTCTAAGAAAAAGTCATCGCCATGAGGCGCCATTTGTTTTGTGACAATTAAATGACCGCAGAAATTATAGTGCCGTGACTTCTACTCACAAATTGCGGAAAATTTCCAAGAAGTTAAAAAAAATCTCAACAATTTCAGGACAATTTCACGGGATGCAAAAGAAACTTAAATTTTGGAAATGGTAAAATATGAGAAGTTCCAAAATTAGGTACTCCATGTGGAAATTTCGCATCAATTTTTAAAACAAAAACTATCAAATTCGAGATATATGTATATTATATAATGTTTCACTATAATGACTATTCGGTACAACTCACGCCTCACGAGTGTTCTTTTTTTACTCCGCTTACTTAGAACCATTTTAACCCTATACAGCTCCATAAAAAATCGCTATGATGACATGCAACTTAACGTTCACTGACAAAGGTCAATAGCCATCAACACAGTGCATCACTTGGATAGCTATGTGATAACCAGAGTTTTCAAGAAGCCGAGCATCAACAGGAATCTACCTCCAGTAATTTTTGTGCAGATATACAGGGTCATTTTTGGACAGTTAGCCATATTGTGCGAGGTGATTAGGTATAGGTAGGTCATACTGAACAACTTTTTCTATGGGACCAACCCCGAAATCCCGAAAAAAAATTTGGCCTTCCCATAGAAAACGTCGACATCCACTCGACCAAAATGTATGAAACGGCCAAAAAATTTTTTGTGATTTCGGAGTTGGTCCCATAGAAAAAGTTGTTCAGTTTGGCCTAGCTAATCACCTCGCACAATATGGCTAACGGTCCAAAAATGACCCTGTATATGTCAGGGCTTCTGGTCAATTCTAGCAGACGTGAAAGAGGCCGCATGTCTTTGTGGCACTCACAATCACCATCAGGCGACAATTTAATTTCAGTACCATTTTGTACTCTGTCACTCTGTCACAGTGACAACCAATATTTACTATTGTCACTGTGACAAAGTACGAAATGCTCTTTATGACTCTAATTTACATTAATTCCACCCAACTTGCATATCTTCGGCACCAATAAGGGTTAGCGGACCACGACCACGACCCGCACCGACCGAGACCACGGGTACACGGGGACGTCCTCGAATCGTTGGAGGTAAATTCTTAATACTCATATACGCGATTAAGTCCCGTTTTGTAGGTAAGTATATTTTATAGTTTGTGTTTATTATTTTATTTCTGAGGGCTGGCCAATATTTTGCCCAGCGGATCAGCATTGCCATCCAGCGGGGCAATGCGGCCAGCCTTCTGGGTACCCTACCGAGCGACCACGACCTAGGCCAATTTTATTATTTATATGATTTTATTTTTTAAGTGTTATTAAGTTTTTCATTAATAAATTATAACAGAACAAAGTAAGATTTTAAAATAAAAATAAATTTTATTTCTAGATTTAATTCAAATTTATTATAGTTTTTAATTGTTAGTTGTTAGCCCCGCAGTTTTACAATGTAATAATGTGTCAAAATCGTGAAAGTTTAAATCAGTGTTAAGAGTAGATATTTAGTGTAAATGCAATCACAGGAGTCAGCTCATCAGGCATGACAGGCATCAGCCTCGCACGTGTTGCTGCGCGTAAGACGCTTGATGACGCGACTCACGGTCGTATCAAAATAAAATTAAATCCATGTTAAATAGCTAAAACAGAATCGGTCTCACGATATGACCTCGGTGCAAAGTTGCAAACGCTAACGATTCTACGGTATACAAGTTGTTAATTGATTTTTAAATAAAATAAAAAGTAAATCATAAAAGTTTGAAGATTTGCCTTGAAGTAGGACTTTTTATCTCCATTTAAAAAAGAAAGTTGGAAAACGATTACTAACTTCTTAATAAATAAATGTGCAAACTTTTTAATCACGCAATAAGCGTTTCCCCAGCGCACCAAGTGTTACCGAGGTCGTCGTCGCAGCTCAGATATATTTAGTATCAATAGGCTTGGCACATCTCGAAGACCCTCAAGAGAGGGAGGGAGGGAGGGAGGGAGGCCCTCAAAAAGGTAGCCCACGATCTGGCAATAATCGCGGGTGTATGTAAAAACCGTAACAGCCGGCGCACGTATCGGCAAGTATGTGAGGTGGTCGCCAAACGTGCGTTAAGGACGCAGCTATAAGTTAGAGCGAGAAAGAGATAATTTGACCGCACCAAGATCGCGGTGCGGCAGTCTGTTACGGCTTTTAATGTGCAGAACCGGTTGTAATGAAAATTCTTGGGGAGGCATTAGCCTATATGAATCTGTAAATATTTATAACACAGACGACGTAAAACTGCTAGCATTATACTGGCATTCTGAACGCCCTGACAGCATTATGCAGCCACCACAAATTTCGCCATGTGTACCTACGTAACAATATTTTTTTTAAAGAGGAACCAGGAGCTGAGATTATACCCGTCTCGCTAACGAAAGCGGCTCCTAAAACTAGTGCGATAAGGACAAGGCGAAAAATCCTGCGTAAAAATCTCAAAAATCGAGGTTTTGTACTCGACTGTTTCCTCCTCCAAAACTTAACCAATCGTAACCAAATTTGGAAATGATTACGAAATTATCTGTGTCGGACCGTTTTGCTTTTTTGCATAATTGATATCAGTTTTGAATACCACGCCTCTCATTGCGTCAATTAGGCCATTTTGGCCAAACGGTCCGACACAGATATTGACAATATTATTCTGTGTTGAAAAACATCATTGCTCTAGCTTCAAAACCCACGAAGGAAACAGTCGAGTACGTTTGTATGGAGAAATGACCACTCCTGTTGGCTCTTAATAGCCTATATTGTGTCCCACTGCTGGGCAAAGGCCTCCTAAAACAGGGGTGTCTTCGGTCACTCGTCACGAAAATAATAAATTAACAATACTTATGAAATAAAATAACCCCATTGCGAAATTTATAGGTATTTGCATAGCTAATTCGCGCGCCGTCGTAGTAATTGCAAACTCAAAAGAATTGCCTTCGTACTACGCAAATAAATCATAATTTAATTTAAACTTCAAGTGTTGTATAATCAGCAAGCGCTTCTTTGGCCTTATGTATGTAGCAATAAATCTGCCCCTTTCCAGATGGCTGGATATTGAATATGATTCCAAGAAACTAGGATCTGCTTCCGACGATACCTAAGTAACTATGAATTTAATTAAGTAAAATTAATCTGTACCCCTAGTGTTCATTTCATTCTATAATGTGACGTGACGTACGCGCGTTTGTGTTAAGTGTCGTCTTGTATGGGATTTTGAGTTTCCAAAACGTCCCGATCGATTGTCGCGCTGTTCAAAATCCCATATATAAATAGACATAAATTAAGGCAAACGCGAACGCTCGTCACGCTATCGAATGAAATGTACACTAGGATTTCAGTGTATCGCGTTATTTCACGAGCGTATATATACGAGCTCATCCGTTTTAAAATGATATAGGACTCCACGACGGACTGTGAAAAGAGTGATTTTTTGATGTAAGAATTTATAATATCTGTTTATGGTCAAAAGTTCTTTTTAGCTATAGACCACATAGCACAAGTACTAAATAGTATGACCAAGATTCCTCAAATAGCCTACGTATTTTTACAGATACATACGTGCGCAACCTGGACTAATTAAGTGTCACATAATTTTCAGGGGAAATTTCAAATGTAGCGTCATTTATCGTGGATTTACCCTAATATATTAATCCAAATCAAAAAATTAATATGTTTAGATTAATATCTTGGTAATACGGAAGCTTTAAATTGCCTTATTCATATGTTTTGATTATTATACCTACAAATCAATAAGATTAAAATTATTAGTATTCGTTTAAATGAGTTTAGCGCTGCGTACATCTTGTTACTTTATTGTCTCATAATGGAAATATTAAGAAAAGTAATTAATCTGTTTAATCACGTAAGATTATTACTAAGTTACCTTTTTTTTCGTTTTTAAAAAGGCCCCCTGAAATACAAATCCGTAAGTTGGCAGATCTTTTATCATTACCTTATCTAAACTACAATAAAATCTGCCTACCCTGGCAAAATGTTATAGCTCAGGATTTAGACGACCTATACGTCATCCTTTTTATATTTTATCTGAGGGTTTCCGTCACCACGTTTAAAATTGCATTCCGAGGCAATATTGCCTTATCTTCACGGCCTATTGACCATGGGCTCAGCCTTTATTCCCCAAATTTTTGAAAGCTTACTCCGGACGCTGCGCTGTTAAATATTTTAAGGCGTTTAGGATATTAATCAATGATTTAAAATTACAGACTTTTATGGTATCTACATAAATATTGGGTACAATTGGATTTTGAAAATATCAATATATAAGGCCTTCATTTTATTATGTCACAATTCATTCAAATTATATTGTATGTCGTTCATACGCAGCTAACGGACTAATTAACAACAATGGACCACTTTCAGAGCATAAGAAATGAAAATGTAATTATACCTAATATAGCACCCCTTCTTCCTAAAATATGTGGAATGTACAATGCAAACTAATATTATAATAATCTATCTTTTAAATAAACACGATGAAATTTTAGAACTCAATTATAAGTGACGTTAAATAAAAAATAACTCTGAACGGAAAAGTTAGTTGAGTGCGGGCCTATTGTATGCGCGGAACTTTTTTATCAGCCGCTTGTCTACAAAGTACAAAGATTCGAGTTAAGTAAGACCTTCGGAATACAGAGGAAACTTTCCTAAGTGCTTCTTGCAAGTGTTAAATTCGTTGTAACAGGATCCTTTGAATACTTCCAGAGTTTAATGTTGTTATTTAATTCGTAAACTAAACTTGTCGACTCCTGGCTTAACTGTTATGTTATGTATAATACAAAGGAAACTGGCGACATCTAGCCTGTTTAAAAAGAGATAAAATTAAAAACTTTTTGGCGATTTTTACACATTCATTATTCATAAGTAAGATGGGACTCAATCGTGTATTTAATTAAATAAACCATATAAAATAAGTTAACAATATTGTGTGATATAAAATAATACCCAAATCTTGATACAAATAAACCTCTAACTTGTAATATTCCTTGCTAATAAATGTGTGGCAAAAATTACATTTTTGTTACAAACTTTTATCGCTGACTGTACTTTCCTGTCCACAGGCAACTAACATTCATCGTGACAATTCTAAAACCCCAAACACAATTAGGTTTCGTTGTTTTATCAGAAAGTTCCCATGGCCGCTTCCTGTCCCCATCATCAGATCAGCTCGATGGTACCATTATATAGCATTGAGGTAGGTAGATACGTCATTATTAGTTAAGTAGCTTAAATAATCCTGGCGTACAAAATATGTACCTACGGTGATTGTTCGCCTTAAGGTGACGGTAGAGGTGGGTAAATTTTCAAATTCTGTCAATTTACCCCATTTCACACACAAGCGCACTTCACGCACACTACCTCACTTTACTGGGACAGGTCACTGACCCATCAAGTTTTTTTTTTAAGATAGCGTTTTGAGTTTAGTGGCCTCCTTTTAGGAAAAGCGTTCCATTGAAAGAAGAAAGAGAAACAATACATTTAATCTTGCTTTCCTTGTCTGTTCATGTCACACGTGACGTATTTAAATCATTGATATAGTATAAAGAACTGGATACCCAATCAGCCGCCAAAAATGGCCCCACAAAAGTGATGTCAAAACAGATCATGCATTACTTTTTCGTTTAGTCTTGTTTGAAACGCTCAAATGTGAAGTTGTCAACAATTACGAAATGTGCCGTTAAAATATGTAAAAATAACCGTCGATGTGAGGTCAATATTTTTTTATATTTTTATATGGAATTCATAAGAAATAATATTATGTTTAAATTGAAGATTTCCAAGAAAACCTATGCGACGTGCAAAGTGGACTGCTATTTAATTATAGCAAGAGATAGGGGTGATGCAGTTTTAAACAAGGCAAAACGGCACTTGTGTGTTTGGCCCATTTCCCTGTTTCCGACATATACACCACTAATAAGGGCTTATATCGACTAACTGTAAATGCTAAACCTGTCGGAACACAGTGACAATCACAGGATTTTTTTTTTATAAAGTATAGGTAGACTTTATAAAAAAAATCCAATCAGTATCTAAATGTCCCCGTGCACCCGTGCTATGAGTAAATGTAGATCTTAAATACACAGTTATTTAATAAGTAGAATTTATTTCAAGGAAATTAGTATTTAAAGACGTATACTTACGAATTAAAAAATTTATTTGTTTGAATTTGAACCACGAATTAATTTTATTTGAGCTCCCGATTAAATTAAATTTGTTTTATTTATTACTTCAATTTTAATATTTTCCTGTACAGTAATACATATTAAAGTGTACCAAAGTGACTCCATTCGTTCATTATTCTCGTTTGACGTCGTTTGACGTAAATACGTTACGTTTAGTGCCATCGGACTAAATTTTTTAACAGTGTTGGTACTTATGTTTGCAAATTTGACACTTAATGGTTACGACATTAAGCTCTTTTCTGTACGAAACATTTATCTTGACTAAAAATTTACGTAAGCGTTTTTATCATCAATGCAAATGGTGCGAAACGTCATTGGGATCCACATTTCTTGACGTTTTTGTTCTGCTTTGTGTGTCTATTTCTTTTATATTAAGTCAGTGATTTAAATTCTAATAATTCATTTGGTTGTTGACAATTTTCTACATTATGGCTTTGTCGAGATACGCGTTTTCTAAAGTTAAACCGAATAAAACCAGATGTCATTAAGTCAGATGTAAAATTTTATTTACTACTCTATACGACTTTTCATAAGGCTCAAAATCAATTAAATGAGAATTTAAATAAATAAAGTTCCGGCAGGGTGCAAAATTTAATTAAGGCGGACAAAATAAAATTTGAAAATATATGGAAACAGTGTTGGCTAATGTACCCCTAATATCTTTCACGATTTACTTTTATGTGGTATATTCGCCTTTTGTTTCACTATTATATTAATACAATTAAAATAAAAAATATTATACCGGTATTCCACCGGTATTATTTCAGTGCTGAAGCGATTATCTTCGATCGTAGCCTTGATAATGTAGGTGTTGATAGTTACTTACGGCGGTAGGAGCGGCAATGAACCCCGTGCAGAGTAGAACGTGAGGTGCGTTGGGATAAGTGCATATATCTACTTATAATTCTTTGGCTGGTTGGTAACCCTCTATATTTTATTTTTTGTTTTACTGTTATTAGGTTAAGGGAGTTTTAGGGAGTGAAAAAAAAATGATTTTCGTTTTATGCGCTCGCGTGATTGCCGATGGATTATAATTAGACAAAAGAACTTGTTTTACACGCATCGAATGTAGATCCCTATGACACTTCCTCCAAGTCTTCTCCAATAATGTTTATACCGTATTTTAATTACCTACCTTAAATGTTACATTTCTAAATATTTTTTTTTGTGCTATACATACTTCAGAAAAATCGCTGGAGGCCTAGCGGTAAGAGCGTGCGAATTGCAATTCCGGCTCGTACCAATGAGTTTTTCGGAACTTATGTACGAAATATCATTTGATATTTACCAGTCGCTTTTCGGTGAAGGAAAACATCGTGAGAAAACCGGACTAATCCCAATAAGAGCCTAGTTTACCCCCTATGGGTTGGAAGGTCAGATGGCAGTCGCTTTCATAAAAATTAGTGCCCACGCCAATTTATGGGATTAATTGCCAAGCGGACCCCAGGCTCCCATGAGCCGTGTCAAAATGCCGGGACAACGCGAGGAAGATGATGATGATGTGACACATACTTCCAAAAAAATCTACAAATATTTTACGTGACAACTGCTTATAAGTAAATATTATGTAGGTACACTTATAAAGTATAAAGTAGAAAATATCTTATAGGTACATAATATAAAAACCGATCATGTACGAGTAGGATTCACTATGGGTTCCACAATTACACATTTTTATTGCATATTTTTTGTTTAAGACCAACTCACCTATTATAGGACATAGGTCTTCTATTAATCTTTTGGCGTTGAACTATTTTTTGTATATGTATTTATGTAATACAATTCTGAGTTAGGTTATGGTACATTTTTGCTCACCTACTTATAATTATGTATTATATCTGATATGTCACATGATACCAAAAATCGCCGCAAAGTTAAAAGTTCATTTATTTACGTTACTCATCTTCGGATCACCGACTTACTACTTCCTTACTTGACATATGTGTACTAAATTTCAATTGAACTAGTCCAGTAGTTACGGTGAAAATTGGCTTTAACAAAATGGCAGACACACGAGTGATCTTATAAGGGAGATTATTTTCCTTGAGTGAATGGTATGCATTTACCCCAATGCACCTCACGTTCCACGCGGCGCGGCGTAATCTGGCCCCTATTTCACCACGGTGACAGGTACGACAAAAACATCACTGTTATTGACGCCATAGGCATCCATGGGCTACAGTTACCGCTAACACTGATTTAAACTTTCACGATTTTTACACATTATTAAATTGTACAACGGAACCGCAAAACGTTCAAGCGGATAAACAAGACCAAGTGCGGGTAGTTCGAAAAACTCGCGCGGTTAGAAGATGCTGATGTCAACTTAAGCCAGTCTTCTCCGAGACCACGGGGACAACGCCGTCCTCGAAACGTCGGAGGTAAATCTTAAAACTTAGATACGCGATTAAGTCCCGTTGTACAATTTAATAATACAGTTACCGCTTACCATCGGGCGGGCCGTATTCGTGTTTGCCACCGTCATTGTACCTATTATTAAAAAAAAACTTTATTATATCGGATAAAACAGACATTTCTCTCGCAAAAAAATCTTGTGACAATTGTCACAAGATTTTTCAAAGAATTTTCGGTAAGTCTTGACAGGAAATGAGTTCTGTGTCGCAATTTCGATACAGTTGCCGTGTTTCTTGTGACAATTATTGTCATTAGTCATGAATAGACACAGATTTATTAATACTCGAGTCGAGTTCCAGAAATGACAATATATTTATGTATAAGCATATCGGGACCTCTTCTTCAACCGAAGAAATTGCAGATCGCATTACCATAATACCACTTCGGCTGATAAAAAACCGCGAGTCTCGCGACGTTATGTAACCGCGAGCCCAGCTGTGAGCGATAGTGCGGATTATCGTCGAGGCCCTGGATGCCTTAGGCTTGAATCACATAATTATTATGCATTAGGTATTCACTGTAGGTGTTCAATGCACGAGTTACGTTAAACAGAACTATCTTAATAGATAGTGTTGTTTAAGTACCTAATGGTACTTATCCGTTAAAACTTCTGTCGATTATTTTAAAAATAAATGTGGCAACCGCTTGCCACGTCTTACGTCTTACCGAATCTTCACATGCCATCCAGAATGGTTTATATCAAATCGGTTAGATTTTATTGCGTATTGTTATTGGTAATGCCCGATGGTACCCATTCGTGGGTAATAGGTACTGGTTGGAAATATTTTCGTAAATTTAAAGTATATATTGATCCCCGAGTCTTGTAACTTAGATTGGGGTTCAAATATTGTTATAATATTTGATTTCATCTTGATTGTGGTGTTTCCAACTAGGATATAGTTTGTCGTCATAAACCATTGATGTTTATTGTATCAATATTGTAGATCAGTTTATTTCCTATAAGTATACCTCTTTTATAAAGCATAATGCACATCAGCTTTTCAAGAAAAAATAAAAATATGTTTTGTCATCTTAGTAAACTTTGAATGCTAGGAAAAAAAAACCTTTAAAAACTGATCTAACATACCTACGACCGCCTGTTGTTACCTCAACCTAATTTTTCTTTGTTTATGTTTCTGTACATGTATTGTAAACTGTGTAAGATGTGTTATACTTACAGAGTATTGTACTGTGCTATAAAGATTAAACTTTACATTTATGCCAAGACATCAACTGTGATCCATTGTGTGACTGCCCTAGGAGGCATTTGCCAAACTACTCACGAACCGAGTTTTAGCTTACACAAGAAAGGTAGTTACTTAAGATTATGAATTACTACTACACTACTTACACTGTGTTAACTGACACGAACTAAATTTCGGGATATTGCGTTTATAGTCAGCCGCGGTTATTTGCTGGGTGTTTTGGGATAATCCCGGAAAGGCCAGACGGCCCTGGATTAGCCTTAAGGGGACGGTATATGACGTTTTCGATTTAGAGCTCACTTTGTGCAATCAATTTGTTCAAGAAATGTTTAATAACTGCATTAAATTATACGTAAATTTGTTCACGAAGAAGCCGTGTACCGGCTCTTCACGGCATAATATTTTTTATTTCCTGTAATTCTCTACAAATCGACACTAAAAGTATCCAAAAATCAAAATATGGAGTTCCGTTTGAGCAACACGCATTACAGTTTTGCCTTTAACAGTAATTGAGTTGTTGTGTGATTTTGAAAGCTAGATAACTAAACTAGCAAATTATTATCTACTTATATTTTTACTCACAAATACAACACAGAAATTCAATCCCAAATGTAAACTTTCGTACAATTTCCATACATTGACGACATCACTCAAAATTCTTCTTCGAGTCAGATGGCCGCTGGCCTTGGATCGAAGCAGACGTGTACGTCGTCGTAGCTCGTTTTTGACATTATTTAGACATTTCATCATATACGCTTACGAAAATGTATACCAGTAGATAAATTGTATTTCAAAAAATAGGGTAAATAAATTTATTTAAAATTTGATTTGTTGTTATTTACAGGTCGTAACGATCGAAAACAGCAGTAAACTATCCTAAAACAATACGATTACAATTGAATTTAAGTAACTTGTTCCTTCAAAACCCGCTTAAAATGAAAAAAGTTTAAAGACTCGTTTTACTGATTGGAATTGATTTTCATTATGCTGGTATCAATTTTGCGTCATTAAAAAAAAGTATATGACTTCTGTACGTCAATGACATTTGATGTTAATTGTAATCTTGTATTTACGTTCTTCTTCTTCTTCTTCTTGTTAGGGGCTATATAAGGCTCCAAAGCCTATGTATCACTGCGACCATCGCTGATCTATTGTGATCGCCACCTACTACAACTCTCGATCCAAACATGCAACTTCAAATAGCTGCAGGATCTTTTTGAACTCGAGAGACTTTACCTCCTCCGGGCGCAATATGTGCCCGCCCAGGATTAAGTCACGAGTACGCATTAGGCAAGGGCACTCTGTGAGGATGTGCAAGGGCGTCTCCTCTGCCTCCATACAGAGTCTGCACCGCCCCATGTCACGTTTCCCCATGGTGTGCATGTGCTTATTTAGGCAACAGTGCCCAGTAAGCACCCTTACCAAGTTGCGCAGTTGGTTCCTAGACAGCGCTAAGGCGTTCAAGGACGCCTTTTTGCTGAAGGCCTTGATAAGCGCTTTGGAATGGTTCAAACCTGTTGTTTCCCTCCAGAGTTGAATTGTTGTGTATTGACAGTAGGTCTTTAGGGTGAGCCGCGTTAGGCTTTTGGGGATACCACAAAACGGCTCAGGACTGTAGTTTATCCCTTTAGCCCCTGCTCGCGCGAGCTCGTCGGCCTTTTCATTTCCTACGATACCCGCATGCCCTGGGACCCAACGTAGAACAACTTTGTTCCTGGCTCCAAGGTTGTTCAATAGTTGCCTGCAGTTCTCAACCAGCCTCGATGTGGTGACATCAGAGGTTAGGGCTAAGAGTGCCGCCTGGCTATCCGAATGGATATAGATTGTGTGATTACCGTAGTTGCTTTGCAGATTGATTGACGCACATTCTAGGATGGCGTATACCTCCGCCTGGAATATAGAGCAAAAACGTCCTAGGTTTAAGCTGATGCTTTTCCTAGGCGCTTCACCGTATACTCCGCAGCCTACTTCAGATCCGGATTTGGAGCCATCAGTGTACCACCTTAGGCTTCCTTCTTTCCACTTAATTTGACTGTTTGACCAGTCCTCCCTTTTGGGGAGTTCCACTGAGTAATGTTTGAGTGGACAAAATTTGGGTGCCATAGTGTCGGATGGCATCCCAAGAACAGGGATATCATACACTGATTCCTTAAACAGTCTCAGAGTTTTCGATAACCAATTACCTCTCCTCGCGCCCGCTATTCTAAGCATACTAGATTTCGCCTCCAACTCCAGATGCAGGTGAAGGGGCGGTAGATTTAGTATGGCCTCTAGGGCTGCCGTCGGGGAGGATGACATGGCTCCAGTGACGATGACACAGGCAGTTCTTTGCAGGCTGCCAAGCTTCGTCACTGTTACCTTCTGCGTCGTTTTCCTGTACCATGCTACAGAGGCGTAAGACACTATCGGCCTCACTATAGATGTGTACAGCCATAAGGCAATTTTGGGTTTTAGACCCCATCGGTTGCCTGCTAAACGACAGCATATTGCCAGGGCTGATCTAGCCTTTTGTATAATTCCGTCCACATGCTTGTTCCAGGTCAGTTTCTGGTCCAGTGTTACCCCCAGATATTTGACCTCTGTTGAGAACGGAATACTTTTACCATTCATGACAAGCGGTTTGAGTTTGTCTATTTTCCGCTTGTTCGTGAATGGAACTATAATTGTCTTATCTGCGTTGATAGACAATTCATTCTCTCCACACCATGTATTTATGGTGTTGAGAGCCCTCTGCATAAGGTCTGATAAAGTACTTTGGCAGTTGCCCCTCACCGTCACAACAAGGTCGTCAGCGTACCCCTGTGTGTCGATTCGGAGCTCCGCCATCTTGTGCAGAAGTCCATCCACCGCAAGAGTCCAGAGCAGGGGAGATAAGACACCCCCCTGCGGGCAGCCTCTCACAGTGGCCACTTCGAGTGTGGTGTTAAGCAAGTCCAGCCTAACCATTCTGCTTGAGAGCATGCTTTGCACCCAGCGGATAGTGGTGGAGTCCACCTCTTTGGCCCTAAGCCCTTCCACCAGTGTCCGAATGGGTGTATTATCAAAAGCGCCCTCAATATCTAAGAAGGCCGATAGGGCTATTTCCTTGTCTTCCAAAGCCCTTTCCACTCTGTCAACCAGCTCCAGCAAGGCAGTCTCTGTAGATCTGCCCCTACGGTAAGCATGTTGGCTGTCGTGTATGGGTTTACTCAGAAGACAGCTCTCCCTGATGTACCTATCAATTACCTTTTCCAAGGTCTTAAGGAGGAACGAGGAGAGGCTGATGGGTCTGAAGGACTTGGCTAACGCGTAATCCTTCCTCCCAGCCTTCGGTATAAATAATACCTTGACCTTGTTCCACTGTTCTGGTAGATGTCCCCAGGCATAGCTAGCTCTGAAGATTCTAACCAAATGCGGGATTAGGACTTCAGCTCCTCGCTGCATTAGCACAGGGCTTACTCCGTCCAGGCCGCACGTCTTGTAGGGTTTAAACGAGCTTATGGCCCACCTCACTATCCCGGGTCTTATGACGAGGGCAGCCTGCCTCCAGTCCTCCGGGCAGGGCCTATGCAGGCCCCTGACCACCTGGGGCTCGTGTGACTGTCCTGCCCCTGGAAAGTGAGTTTCAGCTAAGAGCTCCAGAGTCTCCGTCTCACTAGCAGTGAAGGAGCCATCATGCCTCCTGAGAAGGCCCACTTGATTACTTCTAGCTTTGGAGAGTATCCTGTGAAGTCTCGCTCCTTGAGGCGTATTTTCAATGTCCTCGCAGAACCTCCTCCATGACGCTCTCTTAGCTTTCCTAATCTCTTTACTGTATTCATTTAGGGCTTTCCGATAGACCTCCCACTCATCTGTCCTCTTAGCCCTATTGAATAACTTGCGTGCTTTGGCCCTGAGCCTCCTGAGGTTGGAGTTCCACCATGGGACCACACGTTTAGTTGATTTGACCTTGGGAGCACAGTTTTCTTCAAAGGCACTTACAATGCCATTTGAGACCACCTCTACCGCAAGTTCTAAACTCTCCCTCGTTTTTATCACCTTCGCTGCGGATTCCAGATTACGTTCTAGGCTGCTCCTGTAGCCCTCCCAGTCCGTCCTCCGGGGATCCCTGAAGGTGACCGTTTGAACACTGAGAGAAAAACATATATTAAAACAGATGTGCTTATGATCTGACAGCGATTCCACATCACTTACCCTCCAGTTCTGTATATGCCTGGCTAGATTTGAGGATGCAAAAGTCAAGTCTAAAACCTCCTTCCTAACCCTAGTGACAAAGGTGGGTGTACATCCTATGTTTAGAATTTGGAAGTTATTGAATAGAAGAAAGTCATGTAGTAACTCACCCCTATCATTGATGTCAGTGCTTCCCCAGTTGGTGTGGTGGGCGTTAGCGTCGCATCCCACCAGAATTTCTGCGTTGTGTCTGCGGGCATAGTCGGCCACGGCTGTGAGTTCCGCAGAGGGGTCATTCCTGTCTCCAGGGAGGTATGCCGAGCAAAGTATAATCCTCTGCCCGCTCCATCCCTTGAGATTTACATACGCTGCTACCAGGTCGTCTGTGCATAACTCTGGAACAGGTAGAAAGTCAATGTTCTTGCCAAAAGCAATGCAAGCCCTAGGCTTAATTCCGTTAGTATTGTATAAAACTTTACCAACCGAGTTCAGTCCTAGTATGGTTGAGTTTCGCACCCAAGGTTCTTGAAGTAATGCGAGGTCGACGTGTCCTGCAAGCCGGCTTTCAACAATGGCCGTGGCAGCTGCCGCATGATGGATGTTCGCTTGCAGGACCCTCGCGGGTGCCATAGGGCCAACGCCTTTTATTTGGCCCTTTTGGTGACCCGTTGTGGCCCTCCCCTGCCTCTCGCACTAGGAGTCCCTTGAGGTCCTCCTGTTGCTGAGGTTGTGGGTCTGGCCCGTCCGGGTACCATGCCCCTCATCGCGCCCCTTGTGCCTCTGGCTGCCGGTTGCCCGCCCCCACGGCCACGGGAGCCCTGGGGTATAGGGTTTCGGCTGTCAGGTACCATGGTACTTGGCCCAGGAGTAGGTTCAGCGAGGGGCTGAGGTTGCTGCTTCGTCTGCTGTGCTGGGGGAGCATTTGGCCCCCCTTTTAGCCGGAACAGCACCTTCTTAAAGCCAATGGCTACTTCTCCACCATTGGCCTTAAGGGTCTCGGCAGAAGGCTCATCCAGAGCGAAAGTGACCACCCTGCCACCCTGCTCAGCCTTCTCCCCGAGAACTTTCCAGAGTTCTGTGTTCAGGCCAAAGTTCTGGACCCTGAACAGCGCCAAGGCTTCCTCCACAGAGGCCGCCTCGGACTCCGGAATGAAGGTGATAGCCGTGGCTGGTTTGGGCAATTCACCCTCAGGGATGACCGAGAGTTTCGCCTCCGGCCACGGCTTAAGGTTCGGGACTTCCTTCACAAGCCAGTCCCTGCTAACCTGGTTGACACAGGTCACAAGTATCCAGCCTGTCTTGTGAATGAAGCCCAGAAACTGCGGTGCACCGCCCTTCGCATTCGCCCATTGCTTAACCATGGCGAGATTTAGGTGCCGGTGGACCGACTTCATTTGATCCACACTCATAGGGTCCGAATTACGGATCCCTACTCGTGAGGACCCCGCTACCTCCCGGAAGCTAGGATGCCGAAGCTCCCCTGAGGTATCAGCGCGGATTTTCGGGGCCTTTTTCGCTGATCCCTGTGGAGAATCGTCCTCAGAGCGGACCCTTTTTACAGGGCCTTTCTCCGTGGCCGGCTTCTCCACAGGGATGTCCGCCCTAGGCTTACGGGCCATTGACAGGGCTTGCTCTTTGGCTACCCCGTCGCCCATAAGCCTGCGGAACCTCCTGCGAGCAGCACCCGACAAGCGTTTGTGTTTACGCGGCTCTTTGGCAGAGGAGCTGTCGCCGGGCGTGCCAGAGACGACGACGTCTCTATCGACCACAGCTTCACTCTCCCCTCCCTGGGAGCAAACCTCGGGCGTACTGGAGGCTTCTACAGCCTCCTTCGCTCCGACACGATCATCGGCCAGGATCGACTCCAGAGCCGAGGAAATGGCGTCTAAACTATCTTCTTCTTTTTCTTTTAAATTATCCATAAACGTCCCACGAGTAGCTAGGGAAAAGAGGTCACAGAACGGCAGAGCCCCGCTTGCCGACTGAAGGACTAGAATACTTCTACGATTCGTCCCGGTTTCGTAGAGACGCCGTTAACGACTGGTCTCGCCACCAGCCACGCATCCATCGGCACGGTACGTATGACACCTTGGATTGGCGGAGAGGTAATAGGGTAGGGTAGTGGAACAAAGGATGGAAGATAGGGGAGGGGGGGGGGGGAATAAGAGAGAGAATGGATTAAGATAGGAGTAGAGACGGGAAATGACTATTTGGATCACGGGATGTTAGACAGGAACAAAGGTAGGGGAAAAGGATTACCCGGCGGTTGGGACTGACACACCAGGTATGGCCCTCATACTTGGCTGCTAGTGGTCCGGGGTTGTTGGTAAATAATGCGACGCCCGTCGCGACCACTAGCATTTCCGGGGTGTACGACCCACCCAGCAGTGAACCCCGGGTGGGTTCGACCCTGATCCGCGGCGGCAGATCCAGGGTCGACGGGGACGTGTATGAAGGACTTGAGTGAGTAGACCTGTAGCTCAGCGTCGCAATGTATTTACGTTAGAGAATATTATATATTCATTTAAATATTACTTATTAATACGAAGCGTAATTCGTTTAATACCTAAAAGTCTTAGTGTCTACACCTACTTTGTTGCCGTTCGTTCCGTCTATATGTGTGCGATTACGTGCTGTTCTCAATAATCAAGAAACAAGCCATAATCTTCAAGAATAAAATAACAGCAAGACCAGCATTTAGTACTAACTAGTTTTTGCGGATTTGGAGACAAGAGATGAAGCTTACAGGCTAATACCGCTGCGGTCTGGTTATTGTTATGTGTATATATCGAGTATTATATAAATTTACTATAAAATAACAATGTTTTATTTCAATGACATTATGTGCGTAGGTATGTATGTTTCGGTGATTATAAGAATTTTGTCCACACAATAATTGTGCAAAGCAGAGACTGCATCATGCTTTCTTTACGGTATAAGCGGTATGGTACCGTTATTATTTATCAATACCGGTTCGTTTTGAAGGTAAAACTATACCGGTTGAAATACAAAGTACGGTACTGGTCGAACGAGCGAGCGAAGCGAAGCGAAGTTCTTACATTCGACTTTGAACACGCGGCTGGCTAGCGGCACGTCTCGGCATTTCGATGTTTTTAAGCTGAACTGTCAGAAGATAGTTTGATACTCAATAACTTAAGTAAATTTGTTCTAATTTTAATGAAATTGGGTAAACGTGTAGTCGAGGGCATTATATATTAGTCATTAAATTATGAGCAGGCCCGATCAAGAGGTTATTGAGCTAGAAGAGCTTAGAAGGCCAAAAAGCTGTTTGTGAGAGGTCTTGCTATTCTGGTCATTTTTTTGCAAGAAACATGGTCGAGTTTAGTATCAAATGAAAGTGCTCGACTTACACTTTTTATAATATCGTTTTTAAATTTACCATTTTCCCAAATATATGTATTTGACATTTGACAGGAAATATTTCGGCTTAGCACAGATACAGTTTATTTTAATCTCTATGGTGGTGACTTAAATCCAGGGGAGGGGCAGCCGTATACGAAGCCCTTTATTCGGAAAAATAGCGCCATCTATATTATTTAACGCTAAACTTCAAAATTGATCCAAAAAAGCAAATCTTGTCAGTAGAAAAAGGCGCGAAACTCAAATTTTCTATGAGAGCATATCCCTTCGCGCCTACATTTTTTCTACTGACAAGATCTGCTTGGCCAACTATATTATACATACTACTCTTTGCTTAAATCAATCAGTTAAAGGCTCCACAGACCTTGCAATAAATCCATCTTTGATCTATTGCCGCCTATAGAGCGACATAAAATAGTAGAAATTAAATAAAATAGAACTCAAAAATGTCCATACTAAATTGTTGCCATGTGTAATAGGGTGGGGCGTCGTTGTATGGGAAAAAAATAAAAATTTGATTATCAATGTGGAACCGGTACGAAAAGTTGCAGTTTGTCATGTAGATTATAGTGATTATATCAAGTTTCAAAATAAACACTACTTTTAGCCCTCTACCCAGCCGCTAAAGAAATTAATAAAGGTACATTTTCATCAATTATTTAAATATACTAATTTCACTAATATGTGTACATTTTATTGAAATTATATAATACTTAATAAGCGTATAATAAGTTATTACCAAAATGTTTGTGCCTTTTTCAATATTTATGAAATAATAAAATTTCAAACTTTCATATTAAACAGCAATTTCATGCAAAACAAGGAAAATGCTACAGTGTAAAAAATATATATGAGTTATTTTTTTTAGACGTTCTTGTGGCAAAGTAACGGTGTTATTGATTACGAAAAGTATCATTTTACTGCAAAAATGGGTTATTTATATGTTTAAATGAGCGTTAAATTTTGCCCTTCGGCGTCGCTTACGCCCTTTTTGGGTCATGTTCACACGTATGTTAGGCATATATTTACTTTTACTAGTAGTATTTTTATTATCTTATCACGTTCAAAATAGTTTTCACGGTTCTGTAATTAGTTGTAAACTCCAATTTGTGCACAGTATCCGGGTTAAAGGGCCTTTTCCATAAAACCTCGATTTACGTGGTTTTACCGTGTCATAAAAATATACGTTATAAACAAAAATAAGTATAGGAATCGAGTATACCTGTAACAAAAAGATGTTATTTAATGAATGATATTGTTATAAAAAAAATAAGCATAAATTAAATTAATTAAAAATATGCATATATTGCTATACATATATAATCGAATAGTAGAGGGCTAAAAGTATATACCAATATTTTTTTTATTTTTTTCCCTTAAATAATAAAAAATTAGACATCCTTTTAGAGGGGTTCCATTGCTATATTCAAGAATTTTGGATTTCGCTCCACCCTAATGTGTAAGCATTTTACGTCACAAATGTGACAGTCACGTAGAAAATGGCGCCCTCATTTATTTTCTATTATTTTATGTCGCACTATACGAGTACCTAAGTAGGTGCAACAAAGTCAATAGCTATATAATTTTTGGTTAACCGCGAGTTCTCAGTTCGGGGCGAACTACTAGTATAAAATTACAGCAGGGACAACCATTTTTATAGGTGTACAGTCACAATCAGTCACAGTCACAAGTCTTGTGACAATTGTCACAAGATTTTTCAAAGAATTTTCGGTAAGTCTTGACAGGAAATGAGTTCTGTGTCGCAATTTCGATACAGTTGCCGTGTTTCTTGTGACAATTATTGTCATTAGCTTCGCAAAATAAGAATTTTTTAGTGGCAATATAATGGAGTTTATTTATTTATTAAAATGTTGGTGGCAAACAAGCACATCGCCCGTCCGATGGTAAGCGGTTACCGTAGCCTATGGAGGCCTGTGACGTCAGCAACAGTGATGTCGACAACTGTCGCACCTGTCACCGTGGTCGTGGTGAAATAGGGGCCAGTAAGTACCTAATAATCGCAGTGGTCTTAAGTGTCACAGACCCTACTGGCGCTTAAGTCCTTTATGACAATTTCTGCCTATTTTAAATTGTTCAAAAAAAAAGAAACCGAATAATTATATCGGACTACCGAATTTTCACGAGAATCAGTTGAGAAATGTGATATGCAAAGGAGAAGAATTCGGACATACGAAAGCATTTTTGCCCAAGTTGAAACGGAGACCTTCGCCAACGCTCGGTCAATGATGGTTTAGGTAGAGCTAGCTGCAGAGAAAAGGTACCACCCCTGCATACAATTATCTATCTGGTCGTACCTTTTCTCTGCAGCTGACTGTACACCTATAAAAATGGTTGTCCCTGCTGTAATTTTATACTAGTAGTTCGCCCCGAACTGAGAACTCGCGGTTAACCAAAAATTATATAGCTATTGACTTTGTTGCACCTACTTAGGTACTCGTATAGTGCGACATAAAATAATAGAAAATAAATGAGGGCGCCATTTTCTACGTGACTGTCACATTTGTGACGTAAAATGCTTACACATTAGGGTGGAGCGAAATCCAAAATTCTTGAATATAGCAATGGAACCCCTCTAAAAGGATGTCTAATTTTTTATTATTTAAGGGAAAAAAATAAAAAAAATATTGGTATATACTTTTAGCCCTCTACTATTCGATTATATATGTATAGCAATATATGCATATTTTTAATTAATTTAATTTATGCTTATTTTTTTTATAACAATATCATTCATTAAATAACATCTTTTTGTTACAGGTATACTCGATTCCTATACTTATTTTTGTTTATAACGTATATTTTTATGACACGGTAAAACCACGTAAATCGAGGTTTTATGGAAAAGGCCCTTTAACCCGGATACTGTGCACAAATTGGAGTTTACAACTAATTACAGAACCGTGAAAACTATTTTGAACGTGATAAGATAATAAAAATACTACTAGTAAAAGTAAATATATGCCTAACATACGTGTGAACATGACCCAAAAAGGGCGTAAGCGACGCCGAAGGGCAAAATTTAACGCTCATTTAAACATATAAATAACCCATTTTTGCAGTAAAATGATACTTTTCGTAATCAATAACACCGTTACTTTGCCACAAGAACGTCTAAAAAAAATAACTCATATATATTTTTTACACTGTAGCATTTTCCTTGTTTTGCATGAAATTGCTGTTTAATATGAAAGTTTGAAATTTTATTATTTCATAAATATTGAAAAAGGCACAAACATTTTGGTAATAACTTATTATACGCTTATTAAGTATTATATAATTTCAATAAAATGTACACATATTAGTGAAATTAGTATATTTAAATAATTGATGAAAATGTACCTTTATTAATTTCTTTAGCGGCTGGGTAGAGGGCTAAAAGTAGTGTTTATTTTGAAACTTGATATAATCACTATAATCTACATGACAAACTGCAACTTTTCGTACCGGTTCCACATTGATAATCAAATTTTTATTTTTTTCCCATACAACGACGCCCCACCCTATTACACATGGCAACAATTTAGTATGGACATTTTTGAGTTCTATTTTATTTAATTTCTACTATTTTATGTCGCTCTATAGGCGGCAATAGATCAAAGATGGATTTATTGCAAGGTCTGTGGAGCCTTTAACTGATTGATTTAAGCAAAGAGTAGTATGTATAATATAGTTGGCCAAGCAGATCTTGTCAGTAGAAAAAATGTAGGCGCGAAGGGATATGCTCTCATAGAAAATTTGAGTTTCGCGCCTTTTTCTACTGACAAGATTTGCTTTTTTGGATCAATTTTGAAGTTTAGCGTTAAATAATATAGATGGCGCTATTTTTCCGAATAAAGGGCTTCGTATACGGCTGCCCCTCCCCTGGATTTAAGTCACCACCATAGAGATTAAAATAAACTGTATCTGTGCTAAGCCGAAATATTTCCTGTCAAATGTCAAATACATATATTTGGGAAAATGGTAAATTTAAAAACGATATTATAAAAAGTGTAAGTCGAGCACTTTCATTTGATACTAAACTCGACCATGTTTCTTGCAAAAAAATGACCAGAATAGCAAGACCTCTCACAAACAGCTTTTTGGCCTTCTAAGCTCTTCTAGCTCAATAACCTCTTGATCGGGCCTGCTCATAATTTAATGACTAATATATAATGCCCTCGACTACACGTTTACCCAATTTCATTAAAATTAGAACAAATTTACTTAAGTTATTGAGTATCAAACTATCTTCTGACAGTTCAGCTTAAAAACATCGAAATGCCGAGACGTGCCGCTAGCCAGCCGCGTGTTCAAAGTCGAATGTAAGAACTTCGCTTCGCTTCGCTCGCTCGTTCGACCAGTACCGTACTTTGTATTTCAACCGGTATAGTTTTACCTTCAAAACGAACCGGTATTGATAAATAATAACGGTACCATACCGCTTATACCGTAAAGAAAGCATGATGCAGTCTCTGCTTTGCACAATTATTGTGTGGACAAAATTCTTATAATCACCGAAACATACATACCTACGCACATAATGTCATTGAAATAAAACATTGTTATTTTATAGTAAATTTATATAATACTCGATATATACACATAACAATAACCAGACCGCAGCGGTATTAGCCTGTAAGCTTCATCTCTTGTCTCCAAATCCGCAAAAACTAGTTAGTACTAAATGCTGGTCTTGCTGTTATTTTATTCTTGAAGATTATGGCTTGTTTCTTGATTATTGAGAACAGCACGTAATCGCACACATATAGACGGAACGAACGGCAACAAAGTAGGTGTAGACACTAAGACTTTTAGGTATTAAACGAATTACGCTTCGTATTAATAAGTAATATTTAAATGAATATATAATATTCTCTAACGTAAATACAAGATTACAATTAACATCAAATGTCATTGACGTACAGAAGTCATATACTTTTTTTTAATGACGCAAAATTGATACCAGCATAATGAAAATCAATTCCAATCAGTAAAACGAGTCTTTAAACTTTTTTCATTTTAAGCGGGTTTTGAAGGAACAAGTTACTTAAATTCAATTGTAATCGTATTGTTTTAGGATAGTTTACTGCTGTTTTCGATCGTTACGACCTGTAAATAACAACAAATCAAATTTTAAATAAATTTATTTACCCTATTTTTTGAAATACAATTTATCTACTGGTATACATTTTCGTAAGCGTATATGATGAAATGTCTAAATAATGTCAAAAACGAGCTACGACGACGTACACGTCTGCTTCGATCCAAGGCCAGCGGCCATCTGACTCGAAGAAGAATTTTGAGTGATGTCGTCAATGTATGGAAATTGTACGAAAGTTTACATTTGGGATTGAATTTCTGTGTTGTATTTGTGAGTAAAAATATAAGTAGATAATAATTTGCTAGTTTAGTTATCTAGCTTTCAAAATCACACAACAACTCAATTACTGTTAAAGGCAAAACTGTAATGCGTGTTGCTCAAACGGAACTCCATATTTTGATTTTTGGATACTTTTAGTGTCGATTTGTAGAGAATTACAGGAAATAAAAAATATTATGCCGTGAAGAGCCGGTACACGGCTTCTTCGTGAACAAATTTACGTATAATTTAATGCAGTTATTAAACATTTCTTGAACAAATTGATTGCACAAAGTGAGCTCTAAATCGAAAACGTCATATACCGTCCCCTTAAGGCTAATCCAGGGCCGTCTGGCCTTTCCGGGATTATCCCAAAACACCCAGCAAATAACCGCGGCTGACTATAAACGCAATATCCCGAAATTTAGTTCGTGTCAGTTAACACAGTGTAAGTAGTGTAGTAGTAATTCATAATCTTAAGTAACTACCTTTCTTGTGTAAGCTAAAACTCGGTTCGTGAGTAGTTTGGCAAATGCCTCCTAGGGCAGTCACACAATGGATCACAGTTGATGTCTTGGCATAAATGTAAAGTTTAATCTTTATAGCACAGTACAATACTCTGTAAGTATAACACATCTTACACAGTTTACAATACATGTACAGAAACATAAACAAAGACAAATTAGGTTGAGGTAACAACAGGCGGTCGTAGGTATGTTAGATCAGTTTTTAAAGGTTTTTTTTTCCTAGCATTCAAAGTTTACTAAGATGACAAAACATATTTTTATTTTTTCTTGAAAAGCTGATGTGCATTATGCTTTATAAAAGAGGTATACTTATAGGAAATAAACTGATCTACAATATTGATACAATAAACATCAATGGTTTATGACGACAAACTATATCCTAGTTGGAAACACCACAATCAAGATGAAATCAAATATTATAACAATATTTGAACCCCAATCTAAGTTACAAGACTCGGGGATCAATATATACTTTAAATTTACGAAAATATTTCCAACCAGTACCTATTACCCACGAATGGGTACCATCGGGCATTACCAATAACAATACGCAATAAAATCTAACCGATTTGATATAAACCATTCTGGATGGCATGTGAAGATTCGGTAAGACGTAAGACGTGGCAAGCGGTTGCCACATTTATTTTTAAAATAATCGACAGAAGTTTTAACGGATAAGTACCATTAGGTACTTAAACAACACTATCTATTAAGATAGTTCTGTTTAACGTAACTCGTGCATTGAACACCTACAGTGAATACCTAATGCATAATAATTATGTGATTCAAGCCTAAGGCATCCAGGGCCTCGACGATAATCCGCACTATCGCTCACAGCTGGGCTCGCGGTTACATAACGTCGCGAGACTCGCGGTTTTTTATCAGCCGAAGTGGTATTATGGTAATGCGATCTGCAATTTCTTCGGTTGAAGAAGAGGTCCCGATATGCTTATACATAAATATATTGTCATTTCTGGAACTCGACTCGAGTATTAATAAATCTGTGTCTATTCAGATTCCTGAATCAGAAGGCCGCAATTGCCGCGAATAACAATTAATATATGCTTCATATTATTATTGCTATGAGATATTAATTACGAAAGTACGAAAGTGAGAAAGCAATAGACGGCTACGTCAGTAAGATTATTACATTTATTTAAGTACCTAGCACCTTAAATATACTTCATAAAAACTGTTCATAAAACAACTAAGCTCAAAGCCCCTTCTTAGCATAAGTTGGCTTATTGCTGTTTGCTTTGGAGCTTCGGTAAAGTAAGCCTGGTTACACTGAGATACTAGTTAGCCGGAGTTCAGTCGACAAGGAAAAATAAACTACCTACGTAACAAGTTGCAAAGGGTTCGCCTTGTGATAAGCGAAGCTGTACACGTCTTTGCTATCAGATTGGCTTATTATCATATAGACATTATTAGTGAAACGAATTAAAATAAACTTCAAATTAGTGTCCCCAATTTTAAGAAAGTGTTTATGTGTGTCAATACAATTAGATATGTACAATTATTTTAAAAAATTTAAGGAAAATTAAATGTTATAATTATTTTGACATCATACTTTTGGTTCTTTTGTCATTTCCAGCGTGAGGCATGGATGACACTTGTACATGTACAAGTTGTACAATAGGTACATCAAACCATGACGCGCCACCAAAATTGATTATTTATTAGAAAAAAATAAGTACAGTGTTGAGTGCTTCGTATTTATTTAATGTAAAATGTCAAGACTAAAATCTTTGATTCAACGACGGGGCAGTTCTACCTAAATTAAAATCCCATTAACCAATGTGGACTTACCTGTCTTGCTTACTGCTCTAGTTTTTAACTGTTTTTTGAGTACTTTAATAAATATGAGGTATCGCTTTGTAAAATAATAGCTTTTTTTATACCACGTCAGTGGCAAACAAGCAAACGGCCCGGCCCGAGTGATGGTAAGCGGTCACCGTAGTCTATGGACGCTTGCAACTCCAGGGGTGTTAGATGTGAGGGTGGGGGTTTTTTTTAAGAACCGCATAAGTAGCCCCTTGAAAAAACCTCGGGGGCTTATTGTACACCCGGAGCGTGATGAACAGCGTGACCATTTAATTTTGCTGATATTGACTCGGTAAAATGCAACATTCGAAAACAGTTATTTTAAGACATTTCTACTTAACGAAATATTAATCTTAAAAATTTCAAGTTACGGTCAGGGATTAAACGCCTACAGCATTTATTTTTCTGATTAGGATATATCCAGTACCTGTCTCCATTCACAGCAACCCTCAGAGCCTTGGGAGGGAGGTGGAGGTCATCAGTTGACCTCCCACGGGTCTATTAATATATGAGCCTTTATAGGATTCAAGGATAGAAGAAAATAAACACTTTAATCTTTGGCCTTGTTTTATTAAGCCTATGATTTTGTTTCATCAATCTGGCTATTCTAGCTAATTAAAAATCGGGTAAGTAAAAGCAAGTTTAATTTTGTCCACAGAGTGCTTTTGTCATTTTTAGGGTTCCGTAGCCAAATGGCAAAAAACAGAACCCTTATGGATTCGTCATGTCTGTCTGTCTGTCTGTCTGTCCGTCCGTATGTCACATGTCTGTCTGTCTGTCTTTCCGTCCGTTTTTCCGAAACTATAAGAACTATACTGTTGAAACTTGATAAGTAGATGTATTCTATGAACCGCATTAAGATTTTCACACAAAAATAGAAAAAAAAACAATAAATTTTGGAAGTTCCCCATACTTAAAACTGAAACTCAAAATTTTTTTTTTCATCAAACCCATACGTTGGGGGTATCTATATTGATATTGAGAGAATGATATTGAGGTTTCTAATATCATTTTTTTTAAACTGAATAGTTTGCGCGAGCGACACTTCCAAAGTGGTAAAATGTGTCCCCCCCCTGTAACTTCTAAAATAAGAGAATGATAAAACTAAAAAAAATATAATTATGATGTACATTACCATGCAAACTTCCACCGAAAATTGGTTTGAACGAGATCTAGTAAGTAGTTTTTTTTAATACGTCATAAATCCCCTAAATACGGACCCCTTCATGGGCTAGTCCGATTCGCACTTGGCCGCTTTTCATTCACAAAGCGAAAAACTACAACTAGGTACTACTTATAGTCAGTCGTTATTTTGTCTATAAGTCTTCTAGAAATCGATTTTCGCTCATATCACGTCGGATATGGGTATATTTGGTATCAATGCATTCAGTATGATGTCCTGAACACAAATATATGCGATGACAAGCGCGAAAATGGTGGGAGTGAAAGTAACTGTGACGTTAAGAAGTCGGCGGTACAAAGAAAATTTGGTACAAAGACAAGAGCTTTGTGAGTATATTACAATAACATATATACTATACAACATTTACTATATAACATTTTCACTACTTAGTGTAACAAATTATTAGAAGACGATCAAAAATTTCAGAATCCAGAGTTGACTTGAAAATTGTCTTATTTGAATTTGACTGAATGGGTCATTCCAAATTATATACCAAATAACTGGGAATATCCTCTATATAATGTTCAAAAAGAGTTAACCAGGAATAAAAAACGAGAATTACATTAATTTGAATAACAGTATAATTTTCTGTTACAGGAATCTACTAAAGTACTTTTTTTACTGAAAACACCATGTGAGGTACTAAATGAAAGCGCTTTGTAAGTAGATTACAAATATATGTATAACATACCTACTACATATAACATTTCCATTGCATGGGGCTAAAAATTTTGAGCGTTTTTAAAAATCTAATGGGCCAAGTATTGAAAATGTTATAGTGTGTTATATGTATTTATTATCTACTGACAAAGCTCATAACTTCTGAAACTGATCAGAATGCTAGAAATTAAGAATAAGTAAGAAAACACTAACTCAGATTTATGATTAATCACAATAATAAAGCATCACCGACTGCTATAGTTTATATCTTACGAGAGTAGTTCTAGTGCCAACAAACATTTCAAAGTCAAAGCCAAAAATGTTATTGAGGCGAATTACTCTTTATCGGGATTGTAGGTATTATGATTCCCTAAAAATCAATAGACATATATGGCTCTAAAAGAAGTACAATAAAGATATACATATAAATACTGCTCCCTAATGAATCTAAAGATACCCATTATACACGGAAATAAATTATACCTATTATAATAAAGGCGTACTTGAACACAAATTATGGGAGGAAAGGTACGGAGCAAATCGTCTGCTATTTATACATATAACACAGGGGGCACTTGGGCGGTAACGCATTAATCAGTCTGAACCTGTTACCGAGATAAATATGGTCAATTATAGTTCGTTTTTTTTAGCATTAGAAATAAGGTAAACAATCTTGATGTGTCTTTTAATTGAAAAACACATTTTAAAAATAAGTTACGGTAAATATGTAACAATTATGAATCTAATACGACCTTTTATAGTCTTCTGCTTTCATAAGTAATAGTTATTGGTTTTTAAAAAGTGTTTTTCAATTAAAAGACATGTCAAAATCGCTTACCTTCTTTCAAGTTCTTTCTAATGCTAAAAAAAACGAACTATAGCAAAGAAATTCCTGTAGCTTAAGTATAGATATGACCATAAATATTGTAAGCCCCCTGAATTCACTACACATAAAAGTAATGTAAGTAGACATCATCAATACGATCCCATTATTCAGAATTCATATTTTAAGATTAGTTTTAAGTTCCTATTTAGAAACCAACAAGCACAATTAAGGCCTGCGCAAACCGGCGGAGCGCATCGCAGATCACTTTAAAATTATCAATGTATTTTCTTCCCTATTTCAATTACCTTCAGGCATAAATTTAAATGCTTTGAGATCGACCTCGGAGCACCACGGAGGGTTGTTACTCCGCGGCATCGAGGAGCACGCTAGAGGATACCGCGGCGGTAGGCACCGGCATGCCGCGTCATCCCCCGGCATGCGCTGAGGCCTCCCGAGTGCGCCGAAGTAGCGCCGGGACGACGGGGGAGAACTCGTACACACTAGACACTAATCCCTTGTGACAGAGTACACGCGGCGGCATACCGCGGCATCCCCCGGCCTGCGCCGAAGTGCTCCCTGGTGCGCCGGCCGCCAGCGCCGGGGCTGGCGAGCGCTCGCGGTATCGCGGGGCATTTTACCTCGCCGGTGTGCGCTGCGCGGCGTAAATCTTCCTCGGTGATCTGCGCTGCGCTCCACCGGTTTGCGCAGGCCTTTATTGGTTTTTAAGCATTGTTGGCGCAATGCTGTTGTAGGAATATTGAAAGCCAAACCTCGGGCGTATCCAGAGTTTCAAAGCACTAAACGCAAAACAATCTAGCTGTCTGCAGCTATTTGCAAAGAAGCAATATTTTACATGTATACCTACACAGTATATTGTACAGACAAGACAATTTTTAGGGTTCCGTACCTACCCAAAGGGTAAAAACGGGACCCTATTACTAAGACTCCGCTGTCCGTCCGTCCGTCCGTCCGTCCGTCTGTCACCAGGCTGTAGGTATCTCACGAACCGTGATAGCTAGACAGTTGACATTTTCACAGATGATGTATTTCTGTTGCCGCTATAACAACAAATACTAAAAACAGAATAAAATAAAGATTTAAGTGGGGCTCCCATACAACAAACGTGATTTTTGACCGAAGTTAAGCAACGTCGGGCGGGGTCAGTACTTGGATGGGTGACCGTTTTTTTGCTTGTTTTGCTCTATTTTTTGTTGATGGTACGGAACCCTCCGTGCGCGAGTCCGACTCGCACTTGGCCAGTTTATTTATTTATTTCTATCTATAGCTGGTCAACCAAATCTTGTCAGTAATAAAAGGCGCGAAATTCAAATTTTCTATGGGACGATATCCCTTCGCGCCTACATTTTTCAAATTTGCCCCCTTTTTCTACTGTCAAGATCTGGTTGACCAAGTATAGATTCCATGTTCAAGTTACATTGACGTATAAAGATAACTGATAGCATTAGAAGGACTCTTTTCGTGGACAGTGCTCTTAACTAAATAGCCGTACTATTCAGATTTCAGCCCAATGGGTTACAAAATAGGTTGTAATTTAGGACAAGAGTTCTAGGAGAGGATGGAGGCAGTTTCACTTCTTCACTATTTACTTTTTTTTAATATATTTAAAACAAATTAAGTGTAAGTATTGATGGCGATCCGATTTACCTCTAGCAACCAAAGTTACTATAGAAAGCCTGGACAGTGAACTATAAATGAATTAATTATTTTCGCGTCATGCAAAAAATAATCAATTAAATCTAAAATGCACGTCACGTAGATGACGATGCATAGCTTAGCTCCCTTAAAAAAACCGTGTCCTTTCGCCTTTTATCGAGGAACGACTTTATGGTAGTAACGAGTCCACTACACCTACAGTGATATATTTTATATATAATTCTATAACGATTTATTTGCTGAACAAAAAAAATACTATTTACTAGTAAAAACAGTTTTTACAGAAATAATTAAGTAATAAAGCGACTTTATTATAACAAACTTATTTATTACGATTAACGACGTATTTATTACATCACAAGAAATCTAAAACCTTTCAAGTACCTAGTTCACGTTCGGGAAAGTGAGTTACTATTAGGAGGAGCTAAATCCCGTTATGAAACGGTAAATTTGTACGTATTAGACGGATATGATTATTTTTGCAAAGGAATAACGGTCACATCTTTCTCTAGAATAGGTACCATAAACCACCCAAGTTCCTTAGATACTAATTGATTACTAAATAGGTACAATGTAATAAGTAAATAGTAAGTCTCATGTGGCGCATCAGCTTATACGTTTGTATATAAAAATAAGTAGGTGCATGTCAATTGAATCTGAGCAGATTCTATTAACTTTTCGGTTCGCTGGCAAAATTGTTTTTCACCACAGCAGCCAAGGGCGTGCGAATGGATCGCAGGTTCTGATAGAAGTATTTACATATAAATTTGAGAGTTGAATTGAGTGTATTCCTGTTCAGTTTAGTATTTCATGGCGTGACCTAAACACAAAAACTTTCAAAAATAAAACGTTTTATTGAGGATTTTCAAACAAGAGGAGATACTTTTAGAAGAAAACGAAGTGGAGTTTCAAGGTGCCGTAGATGCATAGAGCGGAATTTTTGAAAAATCGTCCTGCTTATTTTGATCACAATACGGTTTTAAAAAAGTGTAATCAATCTGGAGGATTCTAGCGATCTCTAGCGACTTCATCGATTCGAATCCTGATTTTTTGACTTTCGCTTGATATAAAAAAATCACGAACGTTAGAAACATCATATCCGCGGTTCCGAGCACGTACATCCATCCCTGATCTCGCTGACCCTTACCTCGATGAGATTGAGAGAGGAACACGAACCATCGTGGCCTTAAGTTTCTACATTCACCTACTTACACCGTAAAACTCCCTTCTAATTCGAAAATATTTACAACAAGGTAATCAATAGAAACGCGTAAAAAACTACGTGTGTGGCTTGTTGCGAGTATTTTGAGTTTTTACTATTAGATTAGATTAAAAATATAACATTCTCTCAATATTGTATTTTATACGATGATAAAAGCACTTACCGCTAGTTCCTTCTTCGGAATCTGGCATTTACCATCCAGTAGTCCGGTCATTTTCTGCGGTTCCCTGTGAAAAAGTTATCAGCAAATAGGTATATTATATCATTGATATCATCCTAATTGTTATTTTTTCTTATATCATTCTTATTTCAATCTGTTACACGTACAATGGTTGCGTTGCTTTGTTTAAGTAAAAACATTGTCTGTATTACTTCTAAATATAAGTACGTTCATTTAGACAATTTAGAGTTCGTCATATATACACAAACTAGAACCTCGTTTGGGTACTTACTCCCAAAATTCTGAGAATACGGTTGAATCTTTGTTATCCACTCACAGACAATGAGATTCACGATTAGAAACGAAAGCCATTGTTTTATACCGCGTTATCGACTAAATAACTGCGATAAACGATGTCTGTAATATCTAAAATTACTAGGCTTGCAAAGAAAGAAAGAAATTCAAAGGTGTATGTGAAGTCCCCAATCCGCATTGGGCTAGCGTGGGGACTATAGCCCGAGCCCTCTCGCGCATGAGAGGAGGCCTGTGCCCAGCAGTGGGACGTATATAGGCTTAAATTATTATTATTATTTACTAGGCTTGCATAATCTTACCTCTCTCTAAAGTGACAACATCATAAAGTGGGATGGCCGAACGAGAATGGCGAAGAGGCGATTTAATCTCGTTTGTGGGTGTTTGAGCCCTGAATCGACTTTCACGACATTAGGTACTAAACAGGAAATAAAAACTAAAATACTTAACTATCATAAACTATATTGTGTTTGGGGTTGTTACAACTGTCTCGATGAGTACCTATTAGTTACCTGCGGAAAGAAAAGAACAGACAACGATAAAAGCTTGGTACTAATTATAAGATGATATAAATAAAATAAAACGCCAAAAAATAATGGTCCCGACGAATTGAGAACCTCCTCCATTTTGAAGTCGGTTATAATTTAATAAATTGTATGTTGAACTAATAAATCACTTCTTACCATTTAGTAAGATAAAGCATTACAAATCAAAAGCTTCAAAAACACTTAGGTAGGTACCGTGTTTTTGAAGCTTTTTATTTGCACTGATTCAACGTCAGATTTTGGTAGCGAATTGGTTCCACAAACTCGCGATACGAATGCGATATTTATGGTGACTACATATTCAATGAAGTCGGTATATTATGCGATTGCGCAAACAGTCCCCAGAACGGAAGGTCAACGGTCGACCCTACATATCAAAGATTGTGGACACATACATTTTTAAAGAAATGATCTATCTTTCTGTTATTTTGCACTTGTACAATTTACCTGCATATAATTTAACTCTAAAATTGTTTAATGCATCAAGATTATCATTTCACCATTGAAAGAGAAACAAAATCATAAGATTAGAATGCTGGTGCTTAGTGCCAGATTTGTGTCGTATATTTTTGCAGGTACCGCCCTATTGTCTATTTAATATTTAGGTGCAGATTGTGATGTCGAATAAATGTATTTCTTGCTTCTAAAGCACAAAAGAAACATGATTATTATAATCAATGTTTGCGACGAGGAAAATACGGGCTGAGGCCTGTAACAAATGTGGCCACGGCAGATAACTCACTAGCGGCTTAGTGCGGGCGGCCGCAGTTCATTAGCAGGATATGCGACGATATTAAGCTCACTATGGGTATTAGGCGGAGAAACCTTTAGCCACAAACTCAATATTCAGTAATTGAATTGGTTATAGATTTAAGAACGCAACAGGTAGCGTCGGTTGGAATTGGAAGTACTAACACAGTCCTATCTCACTCTTCAAGGAAATTTTAATCAATCTAAATGCACATAAGTTTATTTGTATTTAAAAATACCTATTTATGAGTATACAATTATTTTACGGAAATTTTACAAATTATTTACCGGGCTTAATGTACATTTCATGAACTACAACTATAAATGAAAACTGAAAACTGTAATGAGCAGTTCGCGAGAGTTAAGCGTGGGTACGACTGAAACCATTAAGTGCCACTCTTTCGCCTTATGTTGAAGGCTTTTCTTCTTTGAGTTGAACGAGTGAGCTGTTTAAACTGAAACAAAAAAATAACGATACCTACATTACATGGTTTAAAGTCCGTTTAATGAAAATATTACGATAGTGTCAAATACCTACATAAATACTCCGGATTGATAATTTTTTTTAATACTTATTACTTATGGGCAATAATCTACAAATACAATATATATATCAAATCAATGAAAAGCCCTCCGCAGGTTAAAGTTAGTTAAAGTCTGTCTTTGAGAATTTCCGAAAAAAAGTTAAGTCACAGTCGGCCATCGCCACTACGCCAAAATAAATTGAAACCCTTTTCGATCACGACGGTCGCTATAATTAAAGTTTAGACAGAATTTAACGCTCGAATAATCCCAGAACAGGGACGCTTGTCACCATAAAACATGATAATTGCAATGTAAATTCCAGAGGAATTCAATTCAGTATTACTCCCGTCTTGGACAATTTCATTTCAGTTTATTCAGGGATGAGGCAACCGGGATTGGCCCGACCTCATCCTGTTGTAATGCTTTTTATATTCAAGCCACTCATTTGTACGGAAATCCTCCAGTGAGAGGTCAATTCTAATCTCGGCGATCGTTCTTGGCACAATGTACCCGTTGATGTCTTATTGAAATTGGTTCTGTGTCGTATTGCTATACGCAGAACATGACTTTGTACAGTTTTACTTATTTGACTTAAAGAGCAATGGATGGACCACTATTTGTATGGAATTATTGCAGTGTGCACTTATTGTTAGTGGCACGGTTTTCACGTACAAGGGACAATACCTATCCTACTAATAATATGTACATGTGAAAGTTGGCATGTTTCTTAACGGATTTAATTAAAATTATACGTAAGCACAAGTAATATTTTAATCGTGACATAAAATCATAATATACTTACAGAGCATTTCAAATCGAGAACCGCGTTTAGGCCACGGTACTTTAAGAGTGGCATATGAAAGTAAGGTACGAGAATTTTAAGGACTTTAAAACGCTACCCATGAGCTCCATCATCCGACACATGGATATGGTGGGAAAAGCTCTTGAGTAGCTGACGGATCTTCTCCAGGGGGTAATTGCACAAAAGATCCCTATGGGTCGAAGTGTATTCGTAAGGGCCCCCGAAAATAATAAGATAAGGTACGAGAATTGAAAATCTCATTATTCTGTCACTTGTCACTTTTATGTCCAGTAACGGACTTTAATTGTTGAGCCATTTAGGGTTTACTTTACATTGGACATTTCATACCGTTAGTATTGACAACTAAATTAGCTTGAACCATAAATGGCTACAAAAAAAATTAGTGAATTTAATTAATTAATTTTGCTTTATGCTGCTCTTTAGATTTACATATTTAGATCGGTTTTTAAAATGTCACACGAAACTGTTCTACCCATCATACGTAATAGTGCTGTTTGTTCACTTTCATGAAGGAATTATTGAACAGCGATTACCTGAAATTAGTTAATAAACATTACCCTTTCAAATAAAAGCCAATCATTTTCATAGATAATATCGATGACAATAAAGACACAAAGATACATAGATATAATTACTGCTTAGGAAGGTACATTTTCACAGACTTTGTAATGTAAGGTAGGTACCTAACATATATAAACCTTGAGTACCTAAAAACAACCTTACAAATTATTTTTATTAATGGGTATTAATATTAATAATTAATATGTCAAAATCTCCAGTGAGCTCGGATTTTCTGGAGCACTTCCCGCCGCCACTGGCGAGCATTAGTAGAAAGTCCCTACGTCCCTAGAGCGCGCACAAAGCGATATCGATGCCTTTAACCATTGATTGCATTGTTCTGGGAACTAGACGTGACTTGGTGCTTGTTCGAATGTGATATATGACCATGACATCACAGATACTACCTATTTTACTAAGACATAAGTACAGTAAAACGGGGTGAGTAGGTTTCGCGGGGAGAAGTGGGTTATGAATGGGGAGAGGAGGTTTGAGAGGGGGGTGAGAAGGGATTTTAAGGCTACTGCTACAAAAATAATGTATTCCAATTTAAAATGGAGCTATAGTAATACGCATAATAAAAAAAAATCGATCCAACAATCTTCCAAAATCACCTTTGTATGAAAACCCCTCTCACCCCAAATACGAGGCACTACGGGGTGAGGTGGGTTTTCTCTTTATTGTAAAAGTTATGAAATGGAACTACCTAAAATAAAATAAAAACTAAAATACAAACGTCCAGAACACTTATTATATACACCATTCAGTTTTCATATGTAAAAATAAAATGTTATCGAGGTTTGAATTTGAGTTTTGACCCTATATACTCACCCCATTTTATGGTACTAAACTACACTCGACAGACATTTAACCGGACTTCCTAAATAGCTAATAAAAAAATAAAAAATAAACAAATTGATAATAACACGTTGATCAATATAAATAGCCAAACTCCATGCACTTACTGTTTCATAGGTACCTACCTTGGAGGATACAACTAAACGGAGTAGCCATTAACAGGCTTTCCCCTCTGTCGAAAATAGGCGGCCAACGGTCATACACAATGTATGGACTGACGTTTATCTGACATGGCTATTTTTACGTTACGCATACATTTGACGTTCCCCTCCCCCGCAAAAATCGGCAGACTGTTTTGGGTCAATTTCACCAAACGAGCATTTTTGTCTAATTCCCATGGAATTTTGAAATACCAACATTACACAAAAAAAATAATGCTGATAATTTGATAAAAAATATAATAAACATTAATTTTCTTATGGGGTAAAAAAATTCATAAAACTATAAAAGTTATTTCAATTTAAAATTTTGGTCAGGGCACGGGAATTAGTGTGTCCATGGGAATTAGATTTTACTAGCACGGAAATTAGAACATGGCACAGGAATTGTTTTCTTAGCTTATTTTGGTAGTTAAAACTATTATTTATGTATATTTTAATCTACAATAATATACTTCAACCATACTGAAGCGGCATCGAACATATTTATCTTCTTTAATTTTAGTTTCGGACGACAAATCTACGAAAGTATGATACACTAAAAACTACGTATTTGACTAATCGTTTCCTTGATTTTAATGGCAACTAATCTCTCTTTCTTAGTAAAATATACATATTTCAAAACCATACTTTGAGTAGTTGCGTAAACATGTCCGCCTTACATACAAAACTATTTATTAAAAAGTGTCATTATGTATCTGCATGTAGATAGGTACAAGGTGTATGATCTGGTATATGGCCGTATAGGAAATGATACTAAGAAATAAATAGGGGCACAGAGAGAAGAAGTTATTGTGTAACTTAATCTGAAGAAATCGAATATGCTGCCTTCATAAATTCATAACACAAAAAATTGTTTAACCACATATGAGGTAAGGTGGGGTAAGACTATCACCGGGGTAAGACTATCACAGACAGACAGACATGACGAATCCATAAGGGTTCCGTTTTTTGCCATTTGGCTACGGAACCCAAATAAGGTATCTAATAGTATTACGGTTTAATTTATAACAACTAATCTATTAAACGAGCAATTCTTGTATATATTTCGGGGATCTCGGAAACGGCTCTAACAATTTCGATGAAATTTGATCATATATGAGGGTTTTCTGGGGTGAAAAATCGATCTAGGTAGGTGTTATCTCTGGAAAAACGCGCATTTTTGAGTTTTTAGGTAGGTAGGTATATGTTTTCCAAGCAAAGCTCGGTCTCCCAGATATTTAAACTTTATACGGCATACGCTGTCAGCTGTCAAATTTACAAAAACAAAACATTGCAAATGTGATTCATTTTGTTTCATGTAACTTTAGGTACAGGTATTATAATATGTAATAATTCCAGAAATAGTTTTATGTTTATATAATATTTTAATGTTATAATATGATCAATGAATAAGGTAAGGTGGGGTAAGACTAACAGTACAAGGATTCCATACAAGTGATAGTCTTACCCCGGTGTCGTCTTACCTTACCTTACGTATTAAAATTGCCCGGGTTATTCGGGTCCATCCTGTATGTACTATAGTACTTATACTAAAAAACTATATTTTTGTGCATTCTTTAAGATTTCCTTATATGTAAAATAGACAGATATACGTCGTATTATTATTACATATAATATATATTCAATGCCAATATATATATGTAATAATAATATGACGTAAACATTGCCAATTAACTTACAGTGCCCCCAATAAAAGATTTGTTGACAATATATGTAATACTTTCTAATTCCCGTGCCACTTAATCAGCTGTTTTAGGTAAATTTGCTATGGGAATTAGGGCACGGAAATTAGAATTCGTAATAAAAAAATTCGCCAAAAATTTAAATCGTGTTTGACCAAACTGATATGTTATCGCTTACATAAAGATACATAAAGGGCTCCTAAATATGACAATTGTCATTGAAAAGCTATGTGGAAAATAAAATTTATAAGGGGCATCGAAATTAGAAAAAAATTGTCGCCCACCCGGATTCCGAAATACTTACGCGATTTCCTCGAACACGCCGCGGCTTGACTTACATCCGCTTGCTTTGAGAGACAGCCGAATACTGCCAGTACAGGTGAGGCGGGACACGAGGCGGTTCAAATACAAACGTCTGCTGTCAGAGCCCTTTGAGTTTTGCCGACGAAATTTTACTCGCGCGCTCGGACAAAATTTAAACATCGATCACAAGTTATTTACCACAATTAAGTTAATAGTATATGTGCTCAGTGATAGTAAATATCATCTAGTTTAAGTATTTGACACTAAATTAGTGATACTAATGTTGAATTTTTCGTAGGATTTTTCATTATGCTTAAAAGTAGATTCCGGACAGGGCACGGGAGTAGTAATTTGAGCCTTTAGGTATTTTTATGTGTACTCTAAAAACCAACTAATCAGTGAATTCATATGGAACTCGGTGTGAAAGTGTGACTTCTTTATGTAAAAAAAAAATGGTAAGTATTATCTGATGCTAACCCGCGATTTTCATCACGGACAGAAAAAAAATCGTGTTCAGAAATTGACCCTTTTGTACAGAAAATTACAGACATGGCGTCTCCGTTTGATTATATCCTCCAAGGTACCTACATATACTTTATACAATACATATACAAGAAGAGTTGTATAAGTACCTATATCGAATAAACCCGTCACGACACAATCATAATCTTCAAAACATTTTAATGAGAAAGTGTGTATTCGTTTAATCTCAAAACTTGGATTAAACCGTATACGAAGCTAAGCTCAGAAAACACCCTATTGAGGAAACCGGCAATGACGATGCAGAAATTCCGACGCGCGCATTTACGAACATCGGCTCGTAGACTTGTAGGTACCGGGAGCTCCGGTCTTCATCATCTATGAACATTAACCCAATATCCTTGAAACATCGTCGGATAATAAATTCATTATGTATGTATGTATTATGTATAAATACGATTTAGTTTATTGAAGTAGCATCATACTTAAACCTAAGTACCTACGTAGCTCTGTGTTGACTGTTGATAGTGTTCGAGTTTTATGCATTTGATTTTTGTGTGACTTTAAGAGTTACATATATAGTCATAGTCCCACTAGTATAACCTTTTGAATGCAGTATCTGGGGGCACGTCAGCCGTGCCCTCGCCAAGACGAGCCAAGCGAAGCGAGTATTAAGAGAAAAGTAATGAATATTTAATATACTTATTTCACATTAAGCCCATGTGACAGTAGCGAAACGGCCAAGCCACATATTTTGACTAAGGTTTGAGTTTGTGAAGTTAGGTTAGGTGTAGAATTAGGGCGTGTCAGAAGAGTTAGAAGCTTGGCTCTACATGATATCTGATAACTTTTTGACAATAAGAGCCATATGGTCTCTTCTTGGTAACCTTTTATGTAGGTAAATTAAAATGTTTTTGGTGGGATTTATTTTATCCAAAATCGCGCTCGTAACTGCTCTGATTGAATTTCCGTAATTCTTTGTAACTGCATTATTTTAGGATAACAAATAACCTAAGTAAGTACCTACTTGTAATTAAGTTACAGGTAGTATAATAGATGTATGCAAAATACGTGTATTTGGCTTCTCACAAAAAGCAAAAAAACCTATTCATCTTTTGTAAAAGTGAAGCGAGAAGAATATTAGATTGGCCCCGAACGAGGGGCAAAAACTTAACCGATATTTATCACGGTTATTTATTTCCTTTAGAGATTTTTATATTTGATTGATTTTGGTTACGATAAACAGGTTTTTTTGAAATGTGGAGATTCCGCATTATTAAAACCATGTCTGATGTAAGCACGCAAGTAATTATAGCGTTTAAAGGTCGTTAATTTGATTTTTATTTGTAGGTAATGTTTTTTTTTATTATTATAAATGGGCTTACTCATGGCCACAGACTAGCCGAAGCGAAGACGTGGCCTACGATGGAGCGAGCCTACCCCTTGTGCCTGTCCCTGTTCACCCTTGATTTGATAGTTTTAAATAGTATTTTCCTCGCGCTGTTGTGGTGAACATTTTTGTATTTTACACGGGAGTAAAATTTGTTTAAACCTCGTACCAACCTCGTACGTGCAATATTAGCACGAGTGGTCAAACAATTGCCCCCTCGTAAAACGAATTACTATATAAAACTATGATCTAAATAAACAGCGCTTTACTCTGCTTTATAGTTAGGTAATGTATGTGATTTCTTAAATACTTCATCAGTAGGTACCTATCACAATAGCTTAACAATTTCGAATAAGAAGTATATATGTAGGTAGTACATTTTTACCGTCAATACCGGTACAAAAATGAAAAAAAATTTTTAAGACATACCAGAGTTAAACGACATCGGTTTACCAAAAAACGTGGCATAGGATACAGTAGGAAAAGCGCCAAATCATAAATGTTACCGCGCCCCTCAAATCGCTCGGCAAACACCGGCCCAGAACGTGATTTTCCTTTTCATTTTCGGTGTTACAATTTCATCTTGACCTGCTTTTATGCTCTGACATCATTATTGAGATGTAAATCTTAGTAAGGTTTTTGGTCCAGATTTACCTACTTCAACCCCTTCAACGTAGACAAAGGTCGTAGGTCATTGATTAAAAATTACGTGCACTGGGGTAAATCCGAAGATAATTTTGAAAATGGCAAATATCTACTAAACTAGAAACACTTCATACTTTAGCAACACTTATGCCACTGCAACGCTTACATGGCATCTTGCCTACTCTTGCTACACAGTAGAAAGCTTTTCCAGTTTAGTAGATATTTGCCATTTTCAAAATTACCCCGGCTTCGGATTTACCCCAATGCACCCTATATAAGTTTATAAAAACAATTAAGAAGGTATTTATTGCAACACAATAATTTTACACTAACATACCTACCTACGCACAAAATAATTTAATTGGGTCCACAGACATCTCACTTCTCAGCACTTTGAAACAACAATCATAAGTCGCTAATGTTTATCGAACGGAGATAACAGAGACAACCCTACTGCTAATACATAGCATAGAGAAATATAGTAAGACAAGAGTGCTCACTCCATACATCAGTTAGACTATTAATTTCAGTGTCTACATCTAGCATCGAGTAACGTAACTATCAGTACTGCTACTTGACAATAGATGTAGCACTGACCGGAAAGTCTTATCTCAACAGCATAAGACTTTCCGGTCGGTGCTACATCTATTGTCAAGTAGCAGTACTGATAGTTCCGCTACTCGATGCTAGATGCTAATAGTCTTTTTGGTACTAAAACTGATGTATGGAGTGAGCAATCTATGTATTTTTTTCTCTATGTACATAGTAACTGTTTATGTTTTCAAAGGACAGTCACTTGTCAATAGCTTTAAAATAACTTTTGAAGAAACTTTCAGTATTCGTTTAATAATTAATTGATTGATGAAACTTACTAGAGAGTTTATTGAGCATATAATTGGAGTTAACTAAAATAAGCAGTATTTTGCATTAATAGAGTAGGTACCGATCTATAATTTGAAAACTATTACAACATACATATATTTATTAACTCTTTAACGATTTTATTAATTTTACAAACTCGTATTTGATTAAGATAACAAGAAAGTCAAAGTGCAAAGTTAAAATGTGTGGTAACTTTACGCGCGGCGGCGGCGTCGTGGACGGGACAAAGCACCGAATGTGCTAAATATGCCAGTCACGATTCACGAACGCTTACGGCAGAAACAACAACATAAATGTAAAAGCTTCATGATAAAAATTTAATAAAGCTCGTGCCCCTAATTTCTATGCTGATTTCTGAGAATAAAAAGCGTTAATGGTATGGGTATGCTCTTGTTTCTCAAGGATTTAACAACGAACGAAATTTTCGATTTTAGTACTAGTTATGCTTAGAAAGGTGTCGTATAATTTATGAGATAAAATAATTATTTATGCAATAATACTAATCATTTACGGTTTATGTTTCCCATGATCAATATATATAATAAAAAGCAAGTGTACAATGTGCGTGCCGCTAAAACTCAGAAATGAGCTCCGATACGATGAAGGAAGTTATATTGCGGGGTAGCCTTCTATCTCCCGTCCATGAAGAAGTTTCCCGTTTTTACCTGAAGCGTGTGCTTTTGAAAATATAAGGGCTGAAAGTTACGCCCAGACCCAGACTCAGAAGCAGTCGTTTTGTTTTTGAAATTTGAACCTTAACTTAATAGACGAAAGTTCAGAATAGATCGTGAAATATATACCTACAAAAATGTGTACCAGTACGGATATGATGGTCGTTCTTGTCTACGTGACAGCGTGATAAAACGGTGTCCGTCACTTTCTTTCCCACGGTGTTAAACAGTGACAGTTATTTTATCACGTGGATAAAGATGGATAAAGCTATCCATAATAGGCTGGCTGGTGTGGTTTCTCGGGTCGCGGAGGCTAGACATTTCTTAGAACAGTCCAGAACATTCGAGAGTATTCGGGAGCATTCCACAGCATTTCAGAACATTCTGGAATGTTTTCAAATATTCAAGAATATCCTAGATCATTATGGAACATTCCAGAAAACTTTCGATTGTTCCGGAATATTCTGGACCATTCGAACCCTTTTTTTGTAGGGTCGGAGCGGAGCTACCATTGGGAGGCGTATATAAAGCAAGATCCGTCGTAAGGTTTGAATGTTCGAGAACATCCCAGATCATTACGTAATATTCCAGGACACTCTCGAATGTTGTGGAATATGCTGGAATAATGGGGGTAATTTGATTTTTTTTTACAACTACCACACAATTACATGTCAACTCTCTGAGCGAAGCCGGGTACCTCAGCTAGTGCAAAATAAAAAAGTAATAATTATACAGTGGAACCTTGATAAGGCGAAATCATCGTTAACACAAAATAAAATTCTATTCCCTTTCCTAAAGCCAAGAACCTCTAACTCGAAATCTATAACCTCAGACGAAGTACCTAAACAACGATTCCCTTCTAAGTTCTAGTACAAGTTTTACCTCCATAACTCAAAAAATTATATTGTACTACTACACTGTGATTCGATTACACCCTTTTGTAAATGCAAATTTTCCCTTTTTTACCTACCTCTTGTAACTCGAAACCACTTCTGTATGAACAGCTCTTGTTGTTACCCTCTCTAAGACGAAAACTCGTTAACACGAACTTTTTATCCTTCCCTCGAGATTCGTACTATCGAGGTTCTATTGTACATACAATTTAATTAGCAATTAACCTTTCTCTTACATACGTCGAAGTAGGATTAAACGAAAAAATTACAATACAGGAATATTAATTTTCGTACCTATGAAGACTTTTTGCGACTTAATTTAGGAAGATAAACTCATTTTCTTTTTTAAATACGATAACGCTCCAACTACGCCATACCTCTCTCAATTAGGTAAGATAGATATAGTTACCGGATTTAATTGGATTGTTACATATTTTGCGGAAAATAGGACTTAAACCAACCCATTCATATTTAACGTGACGTTATGAGGAAACGTAATTACGAATGTTTCCTTCCATTTGCTGAATCATCATATAGACTTCAGAAAGTTCTTAGTGGTAGTCTTTAAGAATCATGAGTATCATGACCATACAGTTGATAACGCCAAAGTTATTAAAATGTATGCAAAAGTAGGCAATCGTATTTTTTTTTTACTTTTTCATCCCGCTTATTTGAGAGACATTTTCATCGAGATTAAAACGTCTCTTTGCAGAAATTCGGTCACCTAAACAAAGAAAGGGACACAAATAGCACCTACAATTTGGCATTATTTTAATTTTAGCATGATGCAACTATTTTCGTGCCTTTAACTTCAACTTCAACTTCAACTTCAACATTTATTCAGCAAATAGGCCACAAGGGCACTTTTACACGTCAACATTGAATTTACATAAAAGCAAAATAATAATAATTATACATCAACAATTATTAAATACAACTACAACTACCAAATCAAACTAACGTAATACAATTACTTAGAGATGTATAAGGTCTCTTAATGTCGAATTACATAAAAAAACTATAATAATAATATTAAAATAAAAACAAAACAGATACATGGAAAAAAAATCTAAACTTATTTAGAGGTGTAAATGTCTCTAAGTGTCAGAACTAAAAAATAACATAGTTTATCAAATTATCCTTAGAGATGTATAGGGTCTCCAAGAGTCACAATCCTGTATGATTAACACATTACGAGGAAAAAAAAAAAAAAACATACGAGAACCGAATGAGGCGTCTCACTGCAATTAAATTAAAAAATAAAGTTACTAAATATATTCGTGTTAGCTTAAACAGACCCGTCTCCACAAACAGCACCCGTTCACGAGTACGACGCGTATCTCAGCCATCGCCTCCCTCAACCTTCATTCGGGAAAGTGGCGACCCGATCAACGACGCCACCGTAAGCAAAGACTTTTAAGCGAGCATGACATGTTCAAGCTACCGGCCTATATTAATATTAAAATAGTGATAACACTTAGCTGTGAGACACAGCATTTTGTGCTCGTATGTTACATAAAAGACGGTATAGCTTCACATAATTACTAGCCTAAATTGACTTAGAGATGTAAAGGTCTCTAAGTGTCCGAATCATTAAAAATATAAGTATGTACAATAAAATAAAAATAATAAAATGAATAAATACTTAGGGATGTAAAGGTCTCCAAGTGTCAGAATCATTAAAAATAAAATAAATAATTACTTAGAGATGTATATGGTCTCCAAGTGTCCAAAACTAAAATTAAATTAAACAATATAATCAAGCGAGAACATGATTGTCTCATGTGTCAATTCTACTGGACACTAGCATATTTAATTTACAATGAAAAAACAATATTTATTGAACTCTTATCATACTATCGAAATCAAGCTACAGGCTTAAAGGCATCTCTATCGTGTATAAAATCATTTACAGTGTAGTACGCCTTACTTAACAAGGATCGCTTAATGTGTGACTTAAATTTGGTAAGTGGTAAATTCGCTATGTCAGTAGGGACTTTGTTATAAAAACGTGTACAGTTCCCGACGAAAGACGTACTAACCTTACGGAGGCGGTGGGCGGGCACAGCAAGTTTATGTTTGTTTCTAGTGTTATAGTTATGGATGTCACTGTTAAGCTTGAATTCGTGGATGTTTTTCCGAACATACATAATATTCTCAAGTATGTATTGAGATGCAATGGTAAGAATGTTAACCTCTTTGAATTTCTCTCTCAGAGATACTCGAGCGCCCAGTCCATAGATGGAACGTACAGCTCGTTTTTGCAGCACAAATATTGTCTGAATGTCTGCCGCTTTTCCCCACAACAGAATTCCATACGACATAACACTATGGAAATAACTAAAGTATACCAGCCTGGCCGTCTCTACGTTTGTTAGCTGTCTGATTCTCCTCACTGCATAGGCTGCTGAACTGAGTTTGCCGGCTAGAGTGGCTATATGTGCATGCCATTGCAGTTTTGAGTCTAAAGTGACTCCCAGGAAAACAGTTCGATCTTCAAATTCCAGCGTATCACCTTTTATTTTAATCTTGCTGTTAGTTACCTGCTTGACGTTAGGTAGCGTAAACTTGATGCATTTGGTTTTCTTGGCGTTCAAAAGCAAATTGTTTGCCGTAAACCAGTTTACTACGGTAGATAGCGCTTCATTAATGCTATCGAAGCTATTTTCCTTTCTGTCCACTTTAAATATAAGGGAACGGGGAGTTTAACGTGTGTTATAGTATTATATGTATAATGTGATAGCCTATATTTTTCTATAGTAGTTTTTCAAAGGTCGGCAAAGCACTTTGAACCCCTCTGGTGTTGCGGGTGTCTATAGGCGACAGCAATTGCTTAATAAGTATCACGCAATTCATCTGTTCGCTTGCCTCTTATATCAAAAATACATAATAATTTAAAACATTTACTGACACTACTCATAGTCATACTCATGTATTCATAATATTTTAAGAATATGTCATGGCTTAAATAAATTTAACTCTGGCCTTTTTGGTATCGTGTTTATACATATTTGATTTTCTTTCGTCCATATAATCCTCACTGCACTAAAACAACATGAGGCGAAAGCTAGTCGATCTCAATTGGAGTTAGATGATAATGACAAGAGACGTCTATATTATTTGCGTCTATGGCTTAACGAATTTACTTCATTTAGCCCTGAGAACACGAGTCCAAATGTCTTATTTTCTATGATCCATGATTTCCGTAGAAATGTTGGTACTTAATTATAGCGCGGCTACGGCACCGATAAAAACTTGAGTACCATCCTACGCTACTTCAGCCTACACGAAAGCTCTCCATCTTGAAATTTTAATTAATTTCAATGTGGTTACTTTATAGCTGTGCTTTCTGCCTTATCAGTTATCATTTTTCCTTTGTTGACTTTTAAGATGTCTACGAAATAAGTATCTATCAGATTCCCGATCAGAATGAAAAGGTTTTCGAACTAGGAATACTAATAAAATATACTTAATCGTTGTTAGTACTTAATACGCAACCAGCATATAAACGACCTTTTTATGCTTAGCAACTCGATTGTTTAGTTAGTTAAATTGTAATAGTCTCTTAGTACACAGTCTAAAATTCGTGACTTTCTAGCTCGGATCTCCGTAACTAACAAAGGCAGATCAGCGAAGCAAACGCCATTATTCGACATTATACTATTTATTAAGAAGCTCAAAATCAAATGGGAACCTTCGGGAACAGGGTTCCGGTTGCGGGCACTAAACAAAATAGGCTCCGGGACCGCTAGAGCCCGGTGCGAGGGTTACTGACGGGTAAACCCAAGGGGCTCGCCGCGGTTTTCATCGATTTTTGACAGGTTTTGAGCCGTTACCTACATTTTCACTACAGATAGAATTATAGGACAAACGGTTCTTCAATCTTTTATCTTCATTCTTGTCTGTCGGATTTTGAAAGAAATAAATAAGTACTTATATTTTTTTGATTTTTTTAAACATCGTCTAAAATACACACACTTAAAATAACACTTTTTTCGTAACTCGATTGCAGTGAAGGATCTTCTTATATACATATTTGGAGTCTTTGACGTCTCTAAAAACTGGTCGGAGATTTTTATTTTACACTAATTAACACAAATGTTGTGGCCACAAAAACTAAATTGTTCAACTTTGATGCCAAATATCTCGAACACAATGAACTTCCTCCTAAGTCCCCGCGTACAAATTTTTGTACATATTTCAAAAAATATTTTGAACTTTCATTGAGTAACTAAGGGTTCCAAATTCAAAAACAAAACAAATGCTTCTGGGTCTTAGGAGGTTAAGTAAATATGGGACACTATATTGCTTAAAGCCGTTGTTGTTAATATGATAAGCTACAAAAAAAATTGTAAACTAAAGGATTCAGATCGAAGGACATTGGCTTTATGGAGTTCCTTAACGGAGGAGTCAATTATAGTTATATACATATATTTCTATAAAATATAACTAAAATCTAGATCTGGATAAATCTGCCGTTTTATTTTAGTCGAATAAAAATTAACACTGCAAAACTGCTTTCGTCGGTATCAACTCCAATGCTCAATTTACAGAATTAGAACTTACTACTTATACATCATCGGACATAACGCCTTCACTACAAACATTATAAACGGTTACAATTTACAAGTTCGATGCGAATAACACAATGTTTCAATATTTTGTATATGGGACCACAAAAGAGTGATACCGTTGAGTGCCACACAGACATTTGGGTGCCACATAGTATTTAACATTAGTAAATTATCACACTTGTTTATATACCTCTAACTAATAAATATATCTCGTAAAATGTGTAATGTCGGACCTAAATGAAAATATCGCAATTAAAACTTAAGGCAAACAGTTATAGGTAGGCATTGTTAAATTTTTCTTAAAAAATGTAGGACTCGTTTAATGCGCCACCAGCCTGCTACGCAATACTCCAATAAGAACATGAAAACTTTGCCAAGAAAAAACACTTCCCCTTGCAATATCGTTCTTTCACACAAGCGAACAAAATGTAATTCTCAAAATGTTGTAGTCCTAAATACCTACCTAATTGCATGACGTGAGCAAACCAAGGAAACCTAGCCTTATTAATTATAATATCTGGGAGACCGAGCTTTGCTCGGAAAACATATAAACACTCAAAAATGCGCGTTTTCTCAGAGATAAAACCTAGCTAGATCGATTTTTCGCCCCCGAAAACCCCCATATAGCACATCGAAATCGTTAGAGTCCGAGATCCTCAAAATATACCTATATAATATATAAATATTCTCGTTTAAAGGTATTAGATTCGCTGCTATATTACCATTGATTAATCATTTCTCTTTTACCCACAGCAAATTAGCATTTAAATTAAAAATATATTACCTTCGGCTCAAGCGTGGTTATAACCTTTTGGGTGAATATTATTAGCTACACACGTCATTGAATTGAAGCAACCGAGCGAAACATATTTTGTTGTGGACGTCGGTAATATACAACCCAAAACGATTTCTGATTGCCTTCTGCTACCAGAGGATGCCACCTGAAACTTGAATAAGTAGGTAGAGATGCATGTTTTCACAACTACATCTGCAACGATGGATTGTAGGTATGTACCAATTGAACTTTTAGTGACCATTTTTAAAATGTTAATACAAAAATACGACCAGCTATAAACTTCCCTCATTCAAATTAAGTAAACTTTCAAGACGGAGAGAATCTATTTGTAGAAATTGCCTCGATTCAGGAAGTAGCTTCCTTCGCTAGAAAACGTTGTAGGCTGAAATAGCGTTCAAGTTTTTATCTGTGGTGTAGGTACCCGATTCATTAATAAGTACATAGCAACATTTCAACGGGAAGCATGGAAAAGAAGACATTTGGACTGGATTTACCAAGGTTTGGAAAAACTCTTTACTAGTTTTTCCAAACCTTGGTGGACATGCTTAAGATATAAGGAAAATGGTATATGATAATGAGAGCAACGAAACCGCTATAGTTAGTTTGCTATACTATCCTTATTACCTGGGTGGAGTTCTGAATTACAGAGCAGCAATTTAATTATGTAGGAAAGAAGCACCAAAACAGTTTTTTGTCGAAAGCGCCATAAGAATTTTTTGTCTATACAAAGCATTCTCGCTACATACCAGGAAACCCATGTTATTGGCTACGACGTAGCGCTCAGCGGTGAATGTGTTAACACCATGTTAACACTTTGAGTGCCGGGAACCCGCTCGGCGGGTTCTCCGTTCGTAGTCGCTGTCCTTTGCAAAACGGTAAAACGCTGGAATCGGCTACGAACCTACGAAAACATTGGCATATACTTAATTACAAAATCTAACTTTTTGACGAATTCCCACCCCTCCCCTTTTAAAGCATTTAATCAAATAAAAATAGTAATAATCAAGCCATTTAGGCAATTTTTTTTAGTTTTACATAGTGAAAAGTGAAAACGCATTTTAAGCAAAGCATTCAAGAAAACTAATTTTAACTGGGAAAAACGCCTTTTATTTTATAACGTGTTTTTACGGTAACTATCACATATGTATTATGTATCATATGTATGTATTATTAATAATTTAAAAGGCTGTTCACGAACTATTTTGATTAAAACATTACCAAAAATGCACATCAGGGTTGCGTTTTAAAAAGCTAGAAGTTACAAGGTCGCTGTTTGCCTCTCTTTGCTTTTATTTTGTGGATTCAATTAATTCAAAAGACGGCGTCAGACTATTTATAGTTGGTAGGTAAGTATGTTTAGTTTGGTGGTTGGTAGATCTGGGGAGGTATTGAAACTCCGTGACGAGGTGGCGACGCAGCGACGTGATGTAAATCTCGAGCGACAGGCGCCTCCAGAGCAAACACAATAACCTCATCTACATCGATTCTACCTAGTTAAATATGCTGACACAGTAGGGCACTGTAATCCATATCTATAAATAGGTATTAAATCTTTTTATGTGATTACACCTAGTTTGGTGACTAATGTCTCTCTGCAAAAATATATTATTTAATACAAATATTTTATTATAATTATTAATAATTATGCAAAGCTATTTATTCCGCAATCATCAACTAGTTGGCAAAAATTAAATGGGTTGAACACTAATATCCTGACGCCATTGGTCCAGCTGGCATACTGTTTTTAGCACGCAGTTACACTTTACAAGGCGTTGCTATCAATAATCTAGAGCGCCCAGATCAACAACACACCATCAGATCGACCATCAGATCAGATCGGGCGCGTGACATGGAACCAGCACGTACTGTAAGCCTATCTATAATTAAATTACTTTATCATTAAATGAAGCTCTCAAATAACATACTAGAGGCCTTTGTCTGCATTCTATTTAATATTTAATTTAATGCAAATTTAGCTCAATTTTTATTCCTAATCCTCCTAGCATCCTAATTGAACACATTTAGGTAATTTCGCGTTAAAAAAACCGGTAAGCATTTAACCCTTCAAGTGGCAACGTCACTTTTCCGTAGTTGGAAATTAAACTTTATATAATTTAATCAAATTTTAAATTTAATTAAATTAATCGACCACAAGCCGGCCGCCTGCCACTTGAAGGTTTAAACGAATACGAACATAATATTATTTTAATTTATCATTAAAGAATTGATCCTTTGAATATGCAGCTCTTTCAAGCACTTTCAAGGCTTTACAGGGACAGGACTCTTTGTGACGACATGAAAGGGTTCAAATATAAACCGCAGTATAAACTAAACAAAAAGTAATGAAAACATGTACATTTTTCAATGACTTTCCCGGAGGAGGAACACAGTACAATATACAAACAGAAAAGCACATCAGTCAACGTTAATTAAAAAGAGGCCGCGCGCGGCGTCACCAGTCAGGATCACACAATAAGCTCTCAAATGTGCAACTCACCGAGGGCGAGGGAACGTACCGTCCCGTCCGGGTACTTAACGTTAGCAGAGGCCGTCGATGACACATTGCACTGACCTACATTTAAGAGGTCTGTGCCGCTCTTTGGGGCTACTGATGACCGTCGTGTTTATTAGTTACAAAGCAAATGAATTTATAGAAGACTTAGTTTCCTACTACATATTCTAATATAAGTAGGTATTATCACAAATTTTGAGTCATCACGCTAATAAAGCATGGTATATCCACAGCCCATCGGCGGTCTAGTTGTCATGGCGTCGTATAGGTATATAAAACATAAGTATACTGGTGATATTTGGGTGATAAGCGACCGCAGACATGTTTTGAGAATTGCAAGGTGCAGTATTGATTTGAAACCGGAGATTTTAACTTTCGTTCGATAGAAAAAAAATCACAAATATAGGTCAAAAATGCACATTAAAAACGTATAACAAATTATGCACAAAAGCTAGAAAAAATAAAATTGCTTCTAAAAATCGGCAATATCATGTTAGAGGAAACGTATTTTTTTTTAATGTACAAAAAAATTAAATTAAAAGAAATATGATAGATATCCGCGCTTTCGGGCACCACTTCCATCTCGCTCACGCTTACGCTCGGTGAGAGTGAGAGAAGAACAGGAATTAACTGGACCCTACTTAATAGTAATTCCACACAAGGATTTAAATGCACGATATTTCGTGCAATTCTCTTTACCTACAAATTCTACAAGCGCTATTTGGGTCATACACATTTTTTAGCAAACTCATTCGCGTCTTTCCTGTAGACAACGCAAATTTAAGGGAACTTAAAGCTAACTTTCATGCGGCACCTTTACAGGCGGGATACATTTTTTCAGTACTTGTGACTCAAATAAGAAAAACGGGATATCTATGTACCAGAGTCGTTAACTTTGATTGTATTGTCCACAGAAGTGACCTTTTTCTATAATGTGTTTGACCCTATTTGTGGTTCGTAATGGGTAATTCTTTTTCGAGCTTCTAAATTACGGAGCAGCGGCATTTATTAGCAACATAATTGTATAATTTAGCTACGTATTAATATTTAAGCGCCGATAAATTTAGATAAGCCCCAAGGCTCAAATATTGGCTTACATGGGTACAATTGAAAACACTGGCCAAGTTCGAGTCGGGCCACTTACATCATTTCTTTTAACAAATAGGAGGCTCGCTACCGATCATGTTCAAAACAATTTTCGTACAAAAGTGTTTAGTGAACTAGGTATAATATTTCCTTAATTTATTTCAAGCGGCTTTTTTGTGACGTCTGTGACTTGCGGACAGATGAACATGACAAAACTACAAGGGTTCCGTTTTTGCCTTTTTATCAACGGGACCCTAAAATGGCGGATCGGTGCGGCTCTATTAAATTCCAATTAGACTAAATGAAAGTAACTTTTTGTTGTTTATGCTAGCTCTTAATTTGCAGCAGGCAGAAGTTAGCTAAGCCTGATTAATATTGGATGGAAATAAATTTTAGTTCTGAAACTTGACTAGAGTAGGCTTAAAGTTGCAGCTAGCCCAGGTTAATATTAAAGTTAGGTAAGTATTAACCTCAGCTCTAAAGCAATACATTTTTCGTTGCAATTAATCTGTTTACTTTAAAACTATTACAGTTAAAAACATTATAATACAATAGGTATGTTATAATAATAATTAATGATAATGATGCTTTGGATGTACTTCACATACGACAAGAAAAAAATATGTTATGTCCAACTTATTTACTTGAGACGCTTGTTTTAACATTTTTTTTTCCTAAAAGCAGTCGAATAATTGAAATTCAGTAAAAAAATAACTCAATTAAAAATAACTATTGTTCACAAAATAATCTCGGCCCGAGCTGAAAAATAGCAAAGTGTACATAATCAAAAAATAAATGGATTATTTGTCGCGACGCGGCGCGAAGACCGTTTACATCGAAATGAAATTTTCACGCCATTGTGGTCCAGTGAAAAGAATATTGGCAAGACGTCCGGGGCGCCTGAGGGCCTACCGCGAACCACGTTCGACGTGTTGTCTCCCTGTCACACTTATGTACAAATTTAAAAGTGCGACAGAGAGGCAACACGTCGAACGTGGTTCGCGGTGGGCCCTCTGAAACGATATTACCCACCGCAACGTGGTGTGGTGGTGCACCGCAGTGGTTGCCCGAAACCGTGCCAGGATAGCAAGGAAACTCTAAAATAATTACACATTCCAAAACTTCTTTCTTAAACTTGGAGCATTGCGTTTTATGCGAGTGAGGCTTGGTTACTATAGCAAAAATATAGAGAGAGGTTAGAAATGTAGTGTTGAAGGAGGATGGAAAGATATAAATGGACTAAAACTAAGGCGAACGGAAATGTTCTGCGAATGGTAGGAGAAATGCACACCTAATAAATAGAGAATATGAAAACGTTATACGACACGAGGGTTTCCTCTTAATCATTCTGGAGGGCAATATTAACGACGATAAATAAATACCTAAAAAGAAAATATACTTCTGTTAAAAAAAATCGTCATGTCCCTCGGCTATATCACTTGCTGTTTATAAATACTAAAATTATACTGCTGTGGTATCGGCGGGTAAAGATATACAACTGAAAGTAAATGAAAAAAAGTTAAACATTTTTCCTAGATTTTTTTGTCTATCTAGCCAACCAATATTTTTTAAGGTTCCGGTTGAAGTCCGCCCTTGCAATTATATCCCAGTTTCTGTTTGAAGTTTTTCATGGTATTAGCCTTTGATTAAAACGTGATAGAAGTCAAGAAGTCATAAAAACTACAATTTTAAATTAGCTCCCCCCTAAATCACTCTTTTGTACACGTTACCTACTTACGATAATATTGTGGATATTTCTTTTGATATTATTATTGCAAAACAAAACAACCATGCGTTGGTTATCGGGAAAGCGGTAAAATTGAAACACATAAATCCATTCCAATAATACTCATAAATATATACACAAAGAAGGCTAACATGAAGGACTGTTTTAATCACAATACTTATTGATTATTTTGATTAAATTCGTTATGGTTTAAGGTTGATTGAATTGTTTTGACAGGACGTACCGTCAACCGGAATGTAGGTATAGCAAAGTAAATAGGGATTAAAACCGGGGAAGGTATCGATATTGATTAGGTATGACATTTATATGACTACAGCATAATTGGATTTTTATTATAATCATTTCATAAATTAACAGGTAATTGTACATTAAAAAAGAAATAAACTAACTTAACTAAATAAAACTAAATTAAAACTAAAACCTAAATACTAAATAAAATTAAAATAAATCTAAAAATTGGACCCCTTTGGCATGGTGCTGAGGACGCTGGCAGCATTTCCCCGCTGTATTGTGAGGCTAATACGCTGCGCGAGAAAGCTGTCAGCTCTTCGGTCACAAGTGACGTCGATCAGTCTTTTCGCCAGGTCTTTAAAAAGTTGTAGGGCACTAGGACGCCACGGGCCAGGATCTCAACCCCAAATGGCATAAAAATATACTCGGGGTCGAGACCCCTGTACTTATACATTTTAAGCTGCCGCCGCACCTGCTTGGTTACTGGTTCCGGTGAGGTGGGAAGGGGCCAGTGTGTCTACACAGGTAGCGTCCCACACTAGCACCCTTCCCAAACCCCAAGGAACCAGAGACATACCGTCTGGTGTCTTGCCGTCGTCTCTGGCTCTGCCAGTTGGTTCCAGTAGAGCTGGCACGTTGACGGATGCAAGAGACCGGCGGATTATGTCATTCAGAGCAGCGTGTCTTGAAAAACGGCCAGCACTTTTTTGACAGGATAACCCGTGGTGTCCTAATCCTAATTCGTCGACCTCACAGCCGCAGGGGCACCTGTGTGGAGCACAGACGCGAACTCCAAGCCGAAGACAGGTCGCGATGCGGAGGGTGTCCGGCGTGAGGAAGGTTTAAAAAATTATTATATTTAAAGGTATAAAAGCCGGGAATGACATTTACCTGATAATTTCTTAAACACTACCACACACATTGTATCATACAATATAACTAAATAACTATTATTTTAAATCGCGTGATATAATTTTTGGGGGTACTTATTAAGCAATTTTCAGGTAAATGCCAGTCCCAGTTTTTAAACCTATTCAGTATTCACCTTGCCATCCCTGCCTATAGAGGTTTGTCTACTTGTTTTTGACTGATAAAGAGTTACGAGTCCAGGTACTGAAATCAGAAACTGCGAGATTATTGCGGTACTTAATTATAGGAAAAATGGAAATAAAACAGAGTGTAGTGCCTCCCGAGAGCCCCAGCGTCGAGGAGGCCAATCTAAAATGCAGATGCAATCTAGAGCAGCCCATCCGACTAACTGCATACGACGTCATTATAGAGTTTCTCTGATAAATGTTGAACGCTCTAAAGTATTAACGATGTGATTATCACTTTATAGTCTTCGCTACAAACTAAAGTAAAATGTCTACTAGTATTATATGATGTGGCCATGGGAGAAAAAAAAACTAACAAGGAAGGGTACCTACCCAACTGTCCGGCTCCGATTTAATTTATTTTTATTTTATATATGTTAATTATAGAGTAGTCTACATCAATAACTGACACGTATTTTTTTTAGCTGCCCATACTCAACCTACTAGTACTGAAAAGTGACAAAACCCTCTAACTTTTGTAGAGAGTCTTGTTCAAGCAAATTGCTATTTAATTACTGGTTTGAATATATGTTGGAGAACATGAAAAAATAATGGACACGTGTTTTGCTATTTCGGGTCATCTAGAATGACATACGAGTATACCTACCTCAAGCCTCAAGAAAATTATAGAGATTGTATTGTGTATTAAATTATTAAATTTTATTTATATTACATTTTCATAAATTATATGCGTAAGAATTCTCAGAACCAGATTCTCAGATTCTTTTGAGTAAGAACTTTCAGTGAATAACTATAGGTATGCATTTATGCGGAGGAAGCGAGTAAGCCCTGGTCAAAGTGGAGAAAGCTCGAAATAAATCAACATCAAAATAACGTAAAACGTTATGAACATTCAATAATTATGCGATAAGAAAAAAACTAAGAAGGATGCAAAACATTATGGGAGGCGATATACCTATATGCAATAATTTGAACGTGGAATTACGTGAAAGGACGCGATCTGAAATACAATTTTGCGAATTTTGCGATCGGCGAAACAACAAGCGCCTCTTGTAATCTTTATAAGACAAAGAGGTGCCTCAAGCGTTTGTACACGTAGGTACAACATTTTCGGACCATTGTGCGCGTCGTCGCTTATAATAAGTATAGAACTCTCTTCAAAAATTCCTCCTGGCAAATTTTGCTACAATAGTTTAGCACCACAAAACAAAGAAGTAATAGAAGCGAAACGTACGTGTATAGCGTGTGGCATCATTAGGATTAGCTGCACTAAACTTCATCGCAGGCTACTGTCAGTCGTTGTCAGTTCAGTATGGCGCATATCAGATGTGAAAACGATTCCAGTTAAAATTACAAATAATTACAAATATGCCGTGCTGCTCCATTTTGGAGTGTAAAAACACTAGCGGGACAAAAAATATTAGACATGGAGGCATTTCATATCATCGGCAAGTATTATTTCATGTAATATTTCAATCTTTTTTACATTTTCGGTTTCCGCAAGGATTTTTGGATTGTTTAGTACAAAAATCAAATTTATGTAAATGAGATAAGGTTGATATCTACTTAGCGTAAAAGTCATGTACGGGTGCGCTATTCGGCCACAGTGCGAGGACCATATCAAAAAAGTTATCGATGTCGATGTTTGTATAAATACACAGTTCGTTTTGTTTATGTTGATACATGTTCATAATATTTTATTTTTCTTTTTGTGGAACGCGTATTTTCTATATTTATCGAGGCGTATTTTCATTACGTAGCGTTAGAAGTCTAGCGGTAAGAGTAAGAGTACGAGTTCGGAAGTCATGGGTTCAAATCCCGCCTCGTACGAGTTTTTCGGAAGTTGTTTATACGACAACGGTTTCACTCACTTGAATTTTTAGTCGCTATTGGCGACATGTTTCGGGCCTTTTTTTTCGGAAGTTATGTGTGGTGTGGCGTGCTATAGTGTGTTAGTTTAGGATTAGTATTAAACGTAACGTCGAACTGACTGGTTGTTTCACTGACTACGTCTCCGCCTCGACCCCCCACCTCAGATGGCGACCCTGCCAGGATTACGTTTAATACTAATCCTAAACTAACACACTACAGCACGCCACACCACAATGTATGGTGAAGAGAAACATCGTGAGGAAACCGAACTATTTCCAATAAGGCTTACATTCGTATTCGCACAATGAGATGCGCCAAATACTAGATATTAAAACGATATGGATCGGATCTGTCAGCGTCAAAAGTGACGTATTTGTTTGAAGAAACGTCACCGACACTTGTTTGACCCATATCGTTTCAATATTTAGTATTTGACGTATCTCATTGTTCGAATAGGGCTTTAGTGTAAAGTCTCCTCTCGAAGTTGGAAGGTCAGATGACAGTCTCTTTCTTAAAAATGAGTGCCTACGCCAATTCTTGTGATAAGTTTCCAAGCAGACCCCAGGCTCCGTAACGCAGGTCGGCTCACGGGCCGTGGCAAATAGCCGGAACAACGCTAGGAAGAAGGAAGATGATGGTTGAGCGACGTGTAGCACGTAACTGAGGACGCGGACATCACGCGGGGTGTGCTGAGGCACAGTATAAGTAATAGTATTATCATACAGAACGGCCACGCACCGCCCCGCCCCGACTCGCATTACCTCGCCCCGCGACTGGCCTAGACATGAATCTGGCGGATTTCTGGCGTCCTCTCAGTAAAGCGACTTACCCACACATGCACATTGACTCGTGTACAGACGTGCCGCGCACACATATAAACGCAAATCATTTTTGATGTATGGCGTGTCCGCCCTGTGACTAGGGTTCACATTCGTAGTTGGTGGCTTGATTACTTTCAATATAAGCATTTTTTTATTAAAAAGTAAGTAGGTAACCTAATCTTCGCCAGAAAATATAGTATACATATGTATAAAAAACTGAGTAGTTTACGTGTACTTACACTAATTATTAATAAGCGTTTATCGATATCACACCGAATCATGCACATCCCTATCGCATATGTCAACGTCATAGTCGAATATTTTATCCTATCGCATTCACTCTTGGAAAAGCCATGCAAGTGTAAAAGGGATAGAGCATAAATGACTATTTACAATAAATAAAAATCGTAGTGCAATTTCGACATAATTTTCTTTACTGTAAGGTTCAAATTATTGTGATGGGTGAGGGTTCATAATCCCTTTCGAAATAAGAAAATATGGCCAATTTTTGTGACAGCGTGTTGGCGACATAGGTTCCCATACTAATCCAGGCACATGCAGTTTCCCCTTAGAGCGCGGCGCGCTCTTTCTTTCTTCCGTGTTTAGCACCGTGGCATTACGCGCGTGGCAAAACCATATAAGTATTCGATTTTAGCGCTTGACGCTCCCAATGAAAGCTATAAACGAATTTCATCTGCGTGCATTTTTCATGGCCGAAGCAAAATTCCAAACCACGAAGCATTTCAGTTTCCTGTAAATAAATTATTTAATTAGCTACCAACTTGGAAACAGCATTAGCCCGGAAAGGAACCGGGCCGTTAGTTTAGTTTGAAGCTTTTATTATTTTAATGGCCCTAGTTGCGTCGTTAAACGATAACAAAGGAGTTAACTTTATACGTATTTAACGTATTATTTATAACACGATATAACTTTTGTCATTTACACCCGATAAAAACAGCAGGACATAAACAACGGGATTAGGCGAGAGCGTCCACCATTAGTCTTCAGCTCAGGACCGTCCCCGCAAGACTGCAGCGGTCTTTGAAGAGTAATCTACACCAACACTGGGAACCCACTGAACAGGCTCGATAATGAGTAAGAATCAATCTTTTCTTCCACTTCCATTCGAATATTAAACATCTGCTTCTGGTTTGATATTTATTTGACCAAAAAGTGTAGGTATAAGTATGAGAGAACTGCACTGGCTGTACTGTAACTGCGATGCAAATAAATAGGTATTTTTTAAACTAAATAATGCTAACTAATTAAACAGAATATTTAAGTGACTGACCTACAAATCCTACGATTATTTATCTATAAACATTATATGTGACTTTTCTAACAAAGCGGTTTCATTCATAATTATATATATATATATATAACTAACGACTATTATAAATGAATTATCGACGCTTGCAGTCGTGTGTCAAGTTTATAAAAAGTAAATAGGTTTACAAAATGCTTAGTAAAATAGAACGGAAATAAACCAAAACTCGGAAAAGGACAACGTTACTTCGGCACGTTCGTGTTGAGATTCATGCAATAGTCCACTCAAAATGAAACTCATGGACCCCATGGTAAACACGCCGGCGGTGCGGAAGGTGACAAACGTCACAACTTTCCCTAATCGAGATAATCGCGGGATTAATGTTTTGATGGCAATAATCCTGACGTTTACGCTGCTCATGAAACTGAAGCGATTTTTTTCATAACGCGAATCATATCACGAATACCAGAACGTTAAAAGGAGTTAAAAACTGCCAATTTCTCAATTGCTCTACAGAAGACGCCACTAACGGGTTTGTCGTATTTATTAAATACAATTTTAAATTCCTTAAAATTGATTAAAAAATAATAAAAGATTCAGGTTTTTCGCTATCAGCTTCGAGGTCTGAGGTCTTTACCTACTTCATAAACAAAATTTAATTACATACTCTCTTTTTCTAATTGGAAACCTAGAACTCGAACTAGCGGAAGCGCCTGTCGGTTGGAACCTAAAACTTTGCATCGCCACCTACGTGGAGTTTTGTGCCGAACACCATTTTACAAGGCATCTACCTATTACATAGCTGTAATTACCTAAATTGTTCCTCCATATCTGTATTGATATTTCGTGGCCACTGGCCAGATCATACATTTGATCCTTTCGTGAAATTTTTGCTTAGGTAGAGTTTATTAATTCATGATTTGGTTAGGTTAGGTTAGATTTTCTTCATGATGTGGCCTACACAGCCGGCAAAACCTTCATAAAACCTAAAAAACCTTTGATAAAACTTAGCATACTACTGCTTTTTTTTATTTTCCTCTAACAAATAGAAATGTTAAATAACTGGTAAACAAATATCATTATCGACAACTTCTTTATACGCCATCAAGTAGTTCTTTATTAAACTGAAAACTGTTTTTCAATATCCGGAAGGAGCCAAAATCATATCATTGGCATACCACGCTAATGATATGGTGTACTTATAAAGCAATACCCAGCTGAGTTCCAACTCCCAGTACAAATTAGCTCATGTGCAGTTCAAAATTAAGCTTCTTAGTTTGTAGAGCTCTCTTTTGCCGCCACTATGTGTAGGAAAAACGCTACTTTTGCAAGATACATTGAAATATTCGGTGCTAGCGAATAGGAATGCTCTTAAACCCCTACATTATGCAAAATATCTCCCTACTGAAGCCACGTACCGCGACCTAAAAGCTAGACCGGCAATCTGTGATGGATAGGTAATATTGTGAAACATAATGATCAAAACATGGAATGGACCTAGAATATCACGGACGGACTGTCACCTAAGACAAACTGTGACACTGCAATGGCGGACAGTTTGAATGTGTGCGTGTAGACGAGTGTTACCATGTAACACAAATTCTCCCCTAATGGTGAAACAATTATTTTTTCACCTTAGCAGCTCGAACAAGGGTACTTTGCTACTTAAAAACAGTGAGCAAAATCGCATTTTGCTCACTGAGTGAGACAAAATGACATTCAAGTGACCTTAATATTCAAATGTCATTTCAACATGCGGGGTCTAATACAAGTTCGAAATACTTGGATTTTATTATCTCTGTCCCTTTCACGTCGTTAGCAAAAAGAAAGAGACAAAAAAAAATTCAAACGACATTCAACGGTATATTGACGGTTTATAATAGACCCCCGAAAAACGTCAGAACGCATCGTTCCAAAACACATACAAGTATGAATTCTTAATATGTAATTAATGAAAATAAAGTTTCAGATTTGATAAAAACTGATAAAAACACTATATTTTACGTAATTTATTGTACGATTAAAATAATGAACTCAAAAAATACACAGTATATCACGTAAAATAAATAATTATACTTTTAAGAATCTCTACAGTAATTCGGACCGTATCTTACAATGTTTTTTTTTTTACAAAAAAAAAGTTGCCGATTCAAATGTCAATCAATTGATGGTCGTTGTTTTCATATATTACCTATTTTACTGAAATTTACTACGTTTGTTTGTTTGTTTTTGTGTTTGATTGTGGTAATTATACTTAATTGTTAGTATATCTTAAGAAACATGACTAAATAGGTAAGTGATGAAGAAGGATTACATTTTTCGGGTTGTCTAAATGTTCTCACTGCTGAGGTGAAAAGTTTTATGAACTACACGAGATCAAAGTTATTTACATCTCGTGCGCTTTTGAGTCCCTTACTACGCTTAAGATTCTAAATTAGATTCACTCGCTACGCTCGTGAATCTACTATAGAATCTTTCGCTTGCACGGGACTCAAAATAAGCACTCGAAGAAATATCAAACTTTGATCTCTTGTTGTACAAATAACTATTAATATCGTCCTTGTTTTCAAATAAAAAAATTAGGACAGTTTTACGTTAGACAATAAAAAAGGTGTGTACGTATCTGATTTTATAGGTCTTGAAAATGCGCAATATTGCACAATTACTTTGTGCAAACATTATTTTCAATACCTAATGATACTTAGCATCGTAATGAAATCTGGTTTTCAACAAAAAAATTATAATACATAACAAACAAACGTTAACTATCAAACATGCATGTAAGCGTCTAATCTCCTTAGTATCGGGAAATTACCATACCGACCAGTTTGAAATGCACAATCAATAATTTAACCATTTACCTAAATGATCTCTTAATAATGATTTAATAAGAAGGGTATCAATTACCCTACTTTCGGGAAATTACCCTATTCATGTTACTGGTCACACTCCTGTTTTGCAGTTTGATAATTTATAAACAACAAATTCCTCCTTAGTATCGTAATTTTACGTACTAATTGATAAACTTAAGTATGAAAAGTTATTCCGTGACTTTTTTTCTTTCGATCGGTACAATTCTAGCAGGATTTAACTACGTATGCCGGCATATTTTATATTTTTCTTCGACATGTTTACTTCAATGACGTTTCGATTCGTCTGACGGCAAACTGGTGGATGTGGGCTGTCAATGTGTGTGTGTGTCACGCGTAAATAATATGAAACTGGTGGATGTTGGAATCACAGTTGTGTTGTAAGCGAAACTCTGTCCGTAATATTATAGGTCCATGGATCAAAAGCCATGTTAACTGTAAAGAAAAAAGTCACTGTTTATGAATCACTGTGTTGTAATTTATTTTGCAGGCAATTACAATGTAAGCAATATTGCATTAAACTCGTTTTGACTAGAAACTTTCGTGAGACGTAGACGTATATACATAATAATATATTCCTTTCACAGAATTACCTAAATTTGACCACGGGGCTCAGAATAATCGATGAACATTACATAAAAAAAATAGCCACAACCGAATACAAAAACTCCTCCTTGGAATTGAAAACGGTTAAAACCGTATGTATTTAATTTTTCGCTTATAATACGATACTTCATGTCAATGGACCTAATTTTAAGAGAGTAAGTAACGTAACACCATCCAACTATAATCAAAATCCCCAACGATGGTCCAAATTTAACCCGAAAACTCAGAGAGAACTGGAAACAATATTGGTATTGATAATTTGATACTTACCTAATTAGGTAGGTATTGAACCCTTGGACCAACATTTTAATATTGGACCTTGGACCATGATAGTTGGGTTGTTTTATCCTACCGATTATAACAATGTTATATATTCTTTTCATTTAAATAAAGCAATAATTATACAACGGAAAAACGTAACGTAGTGATCACTATATTTCAAGAAAAACAACAAAGTTGACTTAATCAAACATTCAAATAACCATACATAGAGAAATCATCAATTATATTTTTTACTACTGATGTATATTTCTGCACAGCAGTTGACATTTCTTCATGTGTGGACGGTATGTTTTTACTTCGAACGTGACCTTCCTGTTGCAAACCATTGGATAACCACAAAGCAGTATTAGCCACAATGAGGCATGCCGGAGCAACCACTTTCAAGTCGTTATCGAATGAAGTCCTAGGGTATAAAGTTTCGGTACCATATCCAGCAGTCTTGATATAGTTGTCAAACGTTTCATAATAAGTATCCAAGAGTTGTCCATAATGTTGTCTTCTCAAAGTTGAATCTGTACTACTTGTTATAAGGTAGAGAACATCATAAGCCAGGCTGCAAGTACGAGTGGTCTGATAGTCAATAATACATGCTTCGACAGGTTTCGTATCCTAAAACAAATAAATATTTATTTTGAAATAATTAAATAAACAGAGAGCCAAAGGAAGCTAGGAATTTTTCCGGTTAGATACTACAAATACAAATTTTAAAAAAATCATCCGATATTTTATTCGGTACCTACAATGCCTACAACTCAATGAATTACAGATTTTTTTATTGCCCATAAACATTAATGTGATACCTACTCTGTATTTAAAAAGAATATTTTCTTTCCACATGTCACCATGGCAAATGCAAGTTGCTGCCGTAAATTCTACAGTCTGTTTGATATATTCGGCACAGTTTCGCTGTAAGTTTGACAACAGTGATACATATTCTGTATCAGCAAACTTCTCCAGTGCTTTTAAAAGTCTGTCATTTAACACTTCCAAAAACCTTTTATCAGTCAAGTCGCTTAGAGGTACACATTTCTGTTTAATCTCAGTGTATAGTTTCTCATCGATTTGTCTTAATATGAATGACAATGCATGAAACTTTGCTAACGATTTGAGTGATACAATCGTGTGATCCAAATCCAAAAATGTCTGCCCAGTATAAGGTATGTAGCCATCTTCACGCATGTCTTGCATGACTATAACCTCTTCACAATATTTTTGGTGTATATAATAACACGTAGGTACAACAAAGTGAACGACAGATAAACCTTTCTGTATTTCTCTATATTTGCTCAAGACCACACGGTATACAAACATTTCTCGGTCAAACATGCGCGTGACCGCATCGCTAAGACGAAATCTCTTATCAGTGGGAGCCAATTTTAGTACCAACGATAACTTAACCTCTTTTCCAGAGCCATCAGTACCTATTAAATAAAGAGGCACCAGAACACCGAAATAATTTTGGCCTATACTCTCAAAATCACGCAATGAATAGTTCCAGTCTAAGAGATCACAGGACTGAGCAACATTTTGTATTATTTCATCTAAATTATATTCTTTTAACGCGCACATTGTAAGATTTGTATTATTGAAAAATCTAATAAACACACAACCGGCTATTAATGAATTTTATTGTACACGATTAGAAACTATCGGTAGCACTATTATATAAAATCAATACAAAACGAAAAGTGAAGTGAACTATGTTTTCGTCCATGCGTCGCAAGTGAACGCAGTCAAGTAAATAGTCGACCGACTGGAACGGACGGGCGTGAGTCATGTTAAACAAAAATAGACCGAACCCGTACCATGAGTCACTGATAGTGTCAACACCATGGACCTAGAATATTACGGACGGACTGTCACCTAAGACAAACTGTGACACTGCAATGGCGGACGGTTTGAATGTGTGCGTGTAGACGAGTGTTACCATGTAACACAAATTCTCCCCTAATGGTGAAACAATTATAGCTGGTCAACCAAATCTTGTCAGTAAAAAAAGGCACGAAATTCAAATTTTCTATGGGACGATATCCCTTCGCGCCTACATTTTCCAAATTTGCCGCCTTTTTCTACTGTCAAGATCTGGTTGACCAAGTTTATTTTTAATATCGTCCTTGTTTTTAAATAAAAAAATTAGGACAGTTTTACGTTAGACAATAAAAAAGGTATACGGTAGGTGTGTACGTATCTGATTTTATAGGTCTTGAAAATGCGCAATATTGCACAATTACTTTGTGCAAACATTATTTTCAATACCTAATGATATTTAGCATCGTAATGAAATCAGTTCGTCATGTTTTTTTAATTTATACATTTAACTTGAAACATACCTGGTTTTCAACAAAAAAATTATAATACATAACAAACAGACGTTAACTATCAAACATGCATGTAAGCGTCTAATCTCCTTAGTATCGGGAAATTACCATACCGACCTAGTTTGAAATGCACAATCAATAATTTAACCATTTACCTAATTAAATGATCTCTTAATACATAATGATTTAATAAGAAGGGTATCAATTACCCTACTTTCGGGAAATTACCCTATTCATATTACTGGTACTCCTGTTTTGCAGTTTGATAATTTATAAACAACAAATTATCGTGATTTTACGTACTAATTGATAAACTTAAGTATGAAAAGTTATTCCGTGACTTTTTTTCTTTCTATCGGTACAATTCTAGCAGGATTTAACTACGCATGCTGGCATATTTTATTTATATTTTTCTTTGACATGTTTACTTCAATGACGTTTCGATTCGTCTGACGGCAAACTGGTGGATGTGGGCTGTCAATGTGTGTGTGTCACACGTAAATACTATGAAACTGGTGGATGTTGGAATCACAGTTGTGTTGTAAGCGAAACTCTGTCCGTAATATTCTAGGTCCATGGTCAACACTGACATATGCGCCAACATCTACGTCATAGATGGTAGGATGCTATAGATGTGCTATACGCGTGCCTCCGTGTGGGACAAAACATACCCAATACGATAAACTCGACCAATCATAGTGATGATTGGTCGAGTTTATTTGTTGCCCACCATAAATACCATAATCCATACAAATTTACGGTGGGAAATAAAAAAAATGTGAGACTGTGACAACGGCAAACAATAATAGCGCCATCGCTGCTACTCCTACTGAAAGGATACATAAGACTATTCCGTTCGGTCATTTCCCCACACGCCTCATGCCTGATCCAGTTATATTATAGATTCATGATCTACGTAATTTACTTTCTATACATCTCGCTCGCACTAATATGTCAGTACGAGCGAGATGCATAGAAAGTAAACTTTACGTTCACGCGGTTCTCGCTATAGCGTTTAAGTCAGTGCCATACTGGTGGTGGTAGCCACAACAACTTAATTGAAACGTAGCGATTGTATTTTTTGCCATTTAGGGCCCTATAGCTCAAATGAAGAAAACAGAACCATTATAATTTTGTCAGTTTCGTCCGTCAGTACGTAGGTAAGTCACAGCCTTTTTACTCGGAAACTATTAGATACATAGTTTTAAAGACCAATCGAACGATGTGCCACACGTCGGCTATATAACATTAAGATTAGGGCATGCTCCCGGGAATTCCCGGTTCTCAAATTCCCGGGAATTTTATAGTGTCGAAAGAACCGGTACTGAAGACCCGGTACCGGTACTTCCCGGTTCTCATCAGTATGCATATTTATTCCTATTTTAATAATAGTTGTCTTAGTACTTTAGCTCCGGACATTAAATAACATTTTAATAATGGTGCTATGAAACGGGGAACCCAAAAATAACCCGACAAACTAACCTAGTAAAGTGGTAATTTGTAAAAATTCACCAAGTTTTCTATTTCAACTTTGTTTTTATCTGAAACATCGTTCAGTACTTTTAAGCCGGTTACATTAAAGGACTAATGATATTAGCAATCTATGTATGTATGTTTGTGTCATATGTCCCAATGGAGCCTTAAAGCTACTAAGTTACACCTATTTAGATGAATAAGGTGTTTAGCTATACATTTTGACCCGGGTGACTTAAGCTATAATCTTGAAACAACTTTTAAATCACAAGTAGGATATTATTTATTTATTATATTCCAATATTATTCTTCTAGGTTTGGTTTTATATGAAAATATTCCGTTTTCGGGTTGAATTTATAACTTTTGTATCCCATCAATCCCGTGCCGTCATAGTGCTGAGTGCATTGACTACGGCCGTGTTGCTCGTACACCTTTAAGCCCAGGCGCAGGCAAAGTGTGCCGGTTAATTTCATCAAATAGGCGGGAACGCTAGAAGTGCTTTTTTATATAAAATAAGTCGTTTATAAATTCTTATTAAATTGTTCATTTGAAAATAAGTAATTCATAATGATTGAACGCTAACACAAACAATTTCTTAAAAAGAATCATAAGATGCCTTGAGAACCGGGAAGAACCGGGAATCCCGGTTCCGGCCATGTTCAGAACCGGGAATCCCGGTTCCGGCCATGTTCAGAACCGGGAAATAAAATTCTTGGTACCGGGATCGGTACTGCAAGCCCTAATTAAGATTCTAAGAGCATTTTTTTTTTCATTTTGTGAATACGTCTGTTAAACCGTCCGACAGTCAAAAATATTGTGCCGCCCCTCGCCCTCTTTTTACTTCCCTCCAAAATTATGTTGAAGTTGAATCTGATCGGTTGAAAAATTAATGAGATCTTCGAAAAAGTTTTTGAAAAAATCGTTAACTTTTTATCACTCTATTTAGAATGTGGGCAACCTCAAGAGCACATGAATTACAGCCAAGCGTTGTTACTTCTTTGCAATAGACATGTTTATGGATACATTTAACCTAGACACCGAAATTAAAGTTTACTCTTAAAATATAAAAGCGGCCAAGTGCGAGTCGGACTCGCCCATGAAGGGTTCCGTATTTAGGGGATTTATGACGTATTAAAAAAAAACTACTTACTAGATCTCGTTCAAACCAATTTTCGGTGGAATTTTGCATGGTAATGTACATCATATATTTTTTTTAGTTTTATCATTCTCTTATTTTAGAAGTTACAGGGGGGGGGGGACACATTTTACCACTTTGGAAGTGTCTCTCGCGCAAACTATTCAGTTTAGAAAAAAATGATATTAGAAACCTCAATATCATTTTTGAAGACCTATCCATAGATACCCCACATGTATGGGTTTGATGAAAAAAATTTTTTTTTGGGTTTCAGTTCGAAGTATGGGGAACCCCCAAAAAAAATTTTTTTTTTCTATTTTTGTGTGAAAATCTTAATGCGGTTCACAGAACACATCTACTTACCAAGTTTCAACAGTATAGTTTTTATAGTTTCGGAAAAAAGTGGCTGTGACATACGGACGGACGGACGGACAGACGGACAGACAGACAGACAGACAGACATGACGAATCTATAAGGGTTCCGTTTTTTGCCATTTGGCTACGGAACCCTAAAAAGCCGAATTAAAGAGCAACTAAAGGTTTAAGTACCTATACACGAAGTTTCTATAAAGGTCACAGGGGACTGAATTATTTTGTTTATTTATAATGAAGTCCGCGTAGAGATTAAACACAGCGTCTAAATAAATTGCCGCTGCTATTAAAATATGCTAAGCGGAGGGAAGGATTGTCCCTCAAAGCTGAAAGATTTAAATGTATGCAAATATAAAATGGACTGTCACCTCGTTTCACCGATTTAGCGGCTCACCGTGTCGCCTGAATCGTGTTAAATACGACACTAAGTTTAGATTAGCTCTCAGGCGAGAATTATTCGGGAATAGTTGGAATGCAACAACACAATGCGGTTTGTGTTTTAGTTTACATGTCATTTACAAAATAATGGACTTGCCATACAGTACTGGGTACTGGCCATACACCAGGGGCCTATTGCATAACATTTTACAACTCATAATACAAGCGGAAGTCTCTTTCTAATAAAAGGGAATGAAAAGAGGCGTCCGCTTGTATTATCAGTTGTAAAATGTTATGCAATAGGCCCCAGAAGGAGTATTTAATAACGTCTTGAGTCCTATTCCATTAATAAGTTTCCTCTTTAAACATTCGTCCACTCAAAGTTGGCGACTGTACGTCTGAGTGTGGATGTGGCTTAAGTGTGGTGGGTGTAAGTGTACGCACTTATGCATAAAGAGGAACTTTATTTCTATGAATTTAATAAATCATTTACCTTAATGTTATCAAAAAATAAAACAGTTATACAATATTGTAAATATATTCATAACAACAAGTTTATTTAGATATCACGCCCATTCATTTAATTGAATTGAAATAGTAGATACTGGAGTAGAAAAAAAAATTGCATGAAAGTAAGATTAAAACAACCTTTATTAGTCTTTCAGTACGTAATATTATACGGTCGGAGTGTCCAACATTACGGTTGGATTACCTCGAAAGGAATGAAAGAGGTGCACTTATTTATGTGTAGGTATCTATTAGGTACCGACCCTGGGCGCCCAATTAATTTTTCGCACAAACTTTAGAGAAAGTCCAAAGATTCCCCAAACAGTAAAACGTTATCAAAGTTTCACAAAAATGACTATGTAGGGATACAAATGTGAATTGTAAAACATATGCATGCATGTCAAGTTTCATGCTTTCATCCGGACGGGACTCTAGGTACTTTAGAAATTTGTTAAGGGAAATGAGCTGGACTATTTATTACACATAACTACATACACACACTTTAATACGTAAGAGATAATTAGGTATGTCAGCCGCACATAAACACTAAAACGATATCTGTAGGTATACTATAGCTTGTCCGCTCTATGCCTAATCCATCATCCATCACTTTCGCAGTTACAATATACCTAGGTCCTTCAGAACGTAACAAGAACACGATATTATCCGCGCTCACTTACAACCTGTTACCTTCGTTGCCGGAGTTGAGGTGAGCGAATGAAGTCATTGGAATCTATGAGCTCCGGTACGAATTACACTCATTTGTTCACCGCCTCCACAGTAGAGGAGAGTGGGTAACAGTGGGTAACGGGTAACAGTGGATCTTTTGCAATAACTTTACTAATGTTACTTGTACAGGGGTAAGCGTTCACGACGTTACCGCTTTTACGCCCCTCCGATTGCCTAACTATATACCACCTCTCCTTCAGAATTAAAATTCGCAGAAATGAGCATGGGCTACCAAGTAGCTGATTTTGCACGATTTTCAAAAAATCGTTTACTTTATGGCTGGTGATTACAAATTCTTTAATTGTTGTGAATATGGATTTAATGTATGAAAAATCGATTTATTACCTTATTTTAACCATAAACCAAACTAAAAAAAATTTGAGTGATTTTTTATACAACTACCATTAATGGGGAAGAGTGGATCATATGAAATTGGGTCACACACAGTGGATCAAAGGAAAATCGGGTATGAAGATTTATAGTTTTCTTGTAGAAAAAAAAAACCATGATAATAAAAGCACAAAATGAATATAAATCTCCACGCAAAGAGCGAAATTCGTGTTCTTTAAGTTGTAACCAGTATGAAAAAATAAGATAAAATATTATCGCACACTATGAAAAATTATGATCAACGGATATGATCAAAATTTTGCACATATATTATTATATTATTTGTATCTCCTTTTTTGGGATCACGGGCCTATAAATCCCGGTATTTTGATAGGCTTGCGTGGGGATATAGATCCAACACGTAGAGGCCCCTTGGAGACCTTTGATGTCACGTAGAACGCCTGCTGGAACCCGTTCACAGGTGCAACAATAGACACTCATGAACCGGTCGCAGCAGGCATTGGGACTATTGTAGAAAAAGTAGGTAAACAGTATATCGGTCTATGGATTGAAGTTTGGGTGGACAATGATACTGGGCTATTGTAAAGAAGTCCGGACACCTGCCATAACAATGCTAACACACGTTATCGAGGCAGGTGGTGACTCGCCGCTGACTAGATGGGCCCCTAAAACTGTCGTCGTAAAGACGACCAGGGGCAACATCGGTGTGAGCGGCTCAGGGGTGTCGAGAGGTGTACACCGCTTTCTATCCAGTGGCTGTAAACAGCCACTGTGCCAACTCGTGCTTACGCAAATTTCACTTCCACCCCTGGAGCATATAGCTCTAACGACTCCTCTCTGGACGGCCAATGAAGGCAAGCCAGAGCCGAGAGTCCTGCGGGTCCCCTTGGGGTCCACTCCGACCGACGAAGACACGCCGGAGACGGAGACCCTGACCGACTCTCTGGAGCACTCGGGTCCGTGGGGTCGTTACTCCCCAACAGCTCGCCACAAGCTGCCCTGTTATTGTATTGTTTAATACACTAGCAGCTGAAAGCTGATGCGTGTATATCACTGCACACATATGTTAAAACTTAATATATTTTAATTGATAATGCTCAAACAATGCAGCAGCTCTTATCAATTCGTTTTATCGGACGGTGATCCACTGTTACCCGTACATGGGTAACGGTGAATCTTTCTCCACTTTTGTTTAAATTTTATCTTATTTTATTTCTAACTTTCCTTTCAGTATTTCTCTTAAAAAGGTTTAAGAGTACTCTAGGCTTAGATAAGAAAATAATACAATATGAAGTTTAAATGGCGCAACTACAACTCTTAGAAAAAAAAGTGATTCACTGTTATCCACTCTCCCCTAAACTCCAAATAGTCCAAGTCCTACACAGAAGCCATGTTAAAAACTAAGATGTCTGATGGAAATATAAACTTGTAGCATGAGTTTTATTATTGCCGAACCTGGCATTTAATACGACGTTAGTAAGGATGCAGACTACGAAGTCTGAAACATCTACTGTGCCGATACGGCTTACAGTCAATGGAAGAGTAAGCCTCACTTTTATTAAGGCCATTTGTATCTTAATACTTACCGTTAAAAAGAAATCTTAGTAGAGGCACATTACCCTTACAGAAATTGGGCCACCACTGCCACCAGGTATGTACGTCCGAGGATCTTTATAACAGTAAGGTCTGTGAAATGATATGATACTTATACATGTAGTGAAGCCTGGATAAGTGAGACTTCAAGGGACGAGCAGATTTGTCTCACTTAAAGAGGTATTCCACTTACCTAGGCTCTCAGTTAACCAGGTACAAATAAATTTGTCTCATTTACAGAGGGTTCCATTAATAGAGGTGGTTATAGAGGTGGTTAATAAGGTATTTTGTAATTATCTTTAAAAATAAACAAGGTAAAGTAATCCTTGTCTCTAAATATTTTTTAAATATTTCTTTGAATTTATTTTGAATGATTCCTCAATTTTGTCAATTAAATTTGATACGGAGTTCATTGCGTCTTAGAAAATTATTAAATGAAAATTTGTTTATTCGTGTTACTTATCAAGATTTCAGCTTTCGTTTCGATAATTTAAACTACATAAAGTAACTAAATGAAACTTGAAGTCGTTTAGACACAATTAAGCAAATGCGGAATTTGTGGATTGGATAGACTAAGAGTTAGTAAGAATACGGAAATTGATCAATAAAGTCCAAGTTTAGAGGTGATAGATTGACGTTATCTCAGATACAGAGGTCAATTCCTATAAAATTCTAAAAAAACAATTAGCAAAATGTCATCTTATAAATATAGTCTCAGTAATAGAAGTAAAATACACTTTCTGTCTCAATTATAGAGGTAAATGTGACTATAAAATCACAACAACTAATCCCAGTTATAGAGGTTCGTTTTATCTCACTAACAGAGGTAATTCAGTGCTAAAGTGTCGGGACCGCATGAGTCCCAGCTATAGAGGTTTCTCACTTATCCAGGTTCCACTTAACCAGGTTTGACTGTATATTAAATATTAAAAGAACTTCTTTGTATCTATATTTGAAAAACACTGAGAGAGACCTAAGCCCCTTCTGAGCGCTTTCATATAAAACATTGTTTTGTTTTGCGACGGATCTCACGGATCCTAGTTTCTTCTGTCATAAAACAAGTCTTATTCCAATCTTCCGCGATAACGAGATAGGGCAAATGTCCTCGGGGACTCGCATAATTACATAACGATAACCATATCTGTTGATAACTTTCCCAAGCTCTTATCATGTTGTGACATTAGATATAAAAGCGACTTATTCATGTTCTAATACAGTTCACATTCCGAAATATCGCAATACAGAAAAATTACGCAGAGAAAAGTAGTTGACATAGACGTGAGTAACGCAAAAAGAACTCCTTTTTATTATGTTTCAGCCTCTTTTGCACGTATGATGCTTAATGAAGAGCCCTCTGGGAGAATTTTATTAGATTTTGTTTTACTCCAATAAAAGGCTGTGTCGTACGGCGTACGAGTACACGCTCGGTTATATGTAATTCGCTTGTATCAATTTAGAGTAATTGCCGTTTCTGATTTCACGTAACCAAATTTAGAAAAGAATTCCCGGGTTCGGATTCTTAGGAGATGAGACACAGGTTGTCACTGCATGCACCAGTGTCTCAAAAATGGGCTAAATAGTAAGTATAGGTGTTAATTGATTTATCAGGAGACATGTTATTTATTTACTTTTCACATTATTTATTCTACCCATGATCTTATTTGTTTGACTTTAATTTAATTGAAATTGTATGGTAAGAATAATATTTTATTTAGTATTTAATTTAATTATGTTTTCTGACATGTTTCCCATTAGTTTATTAATATTTAGTAAGTTAATATTTTAAATTAAATAGATTGCTTCATAGCTTTAATGAGCCATGTTCTTTGAGTATATAGGCCATGTTGCTTAAAATAAATATAATTATATTAATGTAAACATCACTATTTATTATAGTATAATGCGCGCAGTATTGATCATTCGCTTTTCGTAGAATTTATCATACAATTAAATAAATTGTTTGTGAAGCGGCCCCACGAGCACGAGTGTCTAATACTTACTAGCGCCAGCATTATATTAGTTAAAGTGAAATAGTATTGGGGTGCAAGATTACATTCGGATAAGGATTAAACATTTTTAAATATCGTTAAGATTAAGAAGACAAAACCAGAACTTTAACAAGCCTTTTTTAAGAATGCCAAATATGAATTATTAAAAAAAGATTAGTTTACCCTTCACAAACTGCAAATTGCAGTCTGCAATACCTTATTATTCTTAATTATTGTTTTGTCTATCGTGCTTATATTGAGCCCACTAGCAAGCAAAACTCCGCAAATATAAACAATAAATGAAATTTTGAGCTTTGCGAGGGTTTTAAGGAAAAGAAAACACAAAGTTTTACACCTTGCCACTGGGGAAGGAGTTATATCCCTAGGGAGTTATAGCTTTTTTTTCACAATCCATAACTCCCGCGGGATCAATATAGGCCTTTGTCCTTCAGTACACCTGCATGAAATAAGATCTTTTTCGATCAAGTGTGATGAAAACAACTTAAAATTTACACCAAATAACTTGGCACTCTTGTCACAGATTATATAATAGTTCGAAGGAACAGATACTTATCTCTCAAATAAAACTCAAATACCTTTTTTTTTATACCACATCGGTGGCAAACAAGCATACGGGCCGCCTGATGGTAAGCAGTCACCGTAGCCTATGGACGCCTGCAACTCCAGAGGTGTTACATGCGCGTTGCCGACCTTTACCCTCACCCACCCTCGTTGAGCTCTGGCAACCTTACTCACCAGCAGGAACACAACACAAGAGTAGGGTCTAGTGTTATTTGGCTGCGGTTTTCTGTAAGGTGGAGGTACTTCCCCAGTTGGGCTCTGCTCTAGATCTGGAATGACATCCGCTGTGCTGTGCCCTACCACACAAAGCGAGATGACACTCACAATGCCCATACCTCTCTTTTGGACGTAGTTTAAGGACATACCCGGGTCCAATACCTACACTACCTACCGTTTTAATACCTACACTAAAATACAATGGAATGACCTTCATCGCGCCGCTCCCCGCACCGCGCGCACCGGCACAACGCTAGGGTTGCCGACGCTTAGAAATGATTTTACAAATAATATAAGATACCTACCTGGTCACATAAAAGCATAGCGTAAAATAACCATGAGCAAGATAAGTTGCAAATGTTGCAATAAGTAATTACAATATTCCGTTTATGCGTTTCATTCCGACAAGTGACTGCGAGACATCCCTGCGGTAAACGCAGTGTTTACGCCGTTTTATAAACCGCGCAATGAATCAATAATTCAATACCACCTACGTAGCTTGTAGCTTGCAACCACAATTGCAACTATCTTAAAAATAAAACCAAAAGTACTTGTATTGAGAATGTCTACCTACTTTTCCTATCTATCGGAAGGGCAAAAACGGTATTTTTTTAATAGTTTTGTTGCTTCTGCATTCATCCACACTACAAGTAGTGTTATTTGTTCAAGACATTTCTTTCGCATACCTACATTTTAGTATATTCTAGCGCGCGGCGACGCGACGTGCGTGCGTGAGCGCGCGTGGCAATGGCAACCAACTGGCTTGCTTTTCTACCGTGAAGGGGAACGGATTCGTAGGTATAAAACCGAGCTCGTGCGGAGAGTTCCATAGGCCTGCTCTTGTGGAAAAATAGCGATTTTACCTGCTGATATCAAAGCATTCCGGGCGGGTGTGGTATTTCCATAATTATTCTCCATGGCTTCAGAATGGGCATGCATGCACGGGTGACACTGACATGGTTGATGATCTTAATAAACCTATGTACCACGTACAGCTCAATTCATTAGATTCAATTTGCTACACTACACAATAATTATTCATTTGGAAACGCGATGTTCATAGGGTTGGAGAAATAGCCTGCTCACTTTTGCAGCTTCGTTTCTCTTTTAAACTGCGGTTTTAGACGTAATAACCTAATAACTGTTATCAAAGATAAATTATATGTAACACCGTAAGTATAAGACTAAGAAAAAAACGTGAGTAAAAAGCGTAGTACCTCGGAAAATCAAGAAAAAAATATGCTCGAATAGATGGCGCAAAATAAAAATAATAAAGCATTTATCCATATACATATAGGTATTTAATATATATTTATATTATTTTTCGTTTTAATCCTGTGTTTTTACTTTTACTGTGACTACAAAATTTACTATGACAATAAGCCTCTATACGCTGTATTCTCTTTGCTGTTAGTAACAAGAAAGTTAGTTATTGTAAGTATAAAGCTAACTGCCAAAAGGAACGCAGCAGAAACAATATATTATTTTGACCCAATTAGCCGCACCAGTAATATAATCCTATTACATTCACCAACAAATAAAAGTCTGGCAAAAGGCCGCAATCTATCTTTCGACAAGTAAGTAAAGTGACTTTATCTATTTCCTTACGACGGCATCGGAATATTCGGAATCCTCTATCTGCACCAGATTCACGAGAGTGCCATCCCTTTTGCTCGATTACTCCTTTGCGAATGTATGACAAAGAAAGGGACGCAAAATAATTCGTTTTTGGAAGCTGTGAATAGTACCGCAGGACTGAAATCGTCTCACGTCGGGGTTGACGAAGGTCGCGATCTAGGCACGCGTGCACCGCATGTTAAACAGTGAGTGGCTAAGCTAAAAGGCTCATCTCCTGAACTTCTGCCCGACTGCCAAAACTACGCGTGTCGACAACGCGGACAATGCTTTCACAAACAGGAATCGGGTATCAAGTCCCGAGTGTGCTGAGAATTTTAATATATTAATACAAAGTGTTTAGGTACCTAGTCCGAATGGAACGGTAAAATAAAACCAGATTTGTTATTTCTAACAAGCATGTGACAGATACGAGTACTACGAACAGTCACATGACTATTTCCATACATTATCTGGTTGTCTGGAAGAGATCGCTATTTAGTGATAGGGCCGCCTGTTGTTTACCTCTGTCTTGATGTATTATTTGTGTTTCCATGTTACATTTATTCTGAGGTTGTGCAATAAAGAGGATTTGTAATGTGGTATTATTTAAGTTTCCATTGGCGTTTTCTACCAACGATTATCATCTTGGCTAGGCCCCCCGTCAGGCACCTGCGGCGTGCATCGTGTCATTGACCCGTCGTGGCGTTACGGCACGCTGTCCGTTGCGGGTCGCGTTTTAAGCAGACCTAAGCCAAAGGGCCTAAACTAAATCGTCGACTAAATCGTACCGATGACAGTCACTTTGAAAAAATACATTTTGACTCAGTGAATTTTATCCCAGAATGCCCATCTTCACATTTAAGAGCCAACAGGAGCTAAGATTAAAATATTTTAGGTAAACATACCCGTCTCGCTAACAGAAGCGGCTCCTAAAACTAGTGCGATAAGGACAAGGCGAAAAATCCTGCTTAAAAATATCAAAAATCGAGGTTTCGTACTCGACTGTTTCCTCCTCCAAAACTTAACCAATCGTAACCAAATTTGGAAATCTAAATGATCATGACATTATCTGTGTCGGACCGTTTTGCTTTTTTGACTAATTGGTGTCAGTTTTGAATAGCACGCCTCTCATTGCGGCATAGTCAATTAGGCCATTTTGGCCATTTTTGAAGGGCTCTAGCGCATTAAAAAACAAAAATATCGAAAAAAGCAAAACGGTCCGACACAGATATTGACAATATTAATCTGTGTTGAAAAAATCATTGCTCTAGCTTCAAAACCCACGGAGGAAACAGTCGAGTACGTTTGTATGGAGAAATTACCACTCCTGTTGGCTCTTAATGTAGCCAAGATACACCAATCATCTTTTATATGCACGTTCAAACACATTAGTAACTACCTTCAAAAACAAAACATCGACATTTAAGTAAAAACGTACTGTAAATAGTCGATACTATCCTGTGTGTTAAATTACAGGTTTCTAGCACTAAAAGCCATTGAGCCAAGCCGTGGACTAAAAAAACAATGGTCTCTTGCTAACTCCGACAAATAAATAGACAGATTTACCACCAGCTGGGATATTGCTATATCAATTGCATTCATAAATTAGAAAATTCCGACGAGCAGACCAAATTCTACACTGCAGATAGTAGAGGTACGTAGTGTAGTATGGCATTAGTTGTATTCGCGCTAAACGCGAGTAATGCCGGAGCGAGTGCACGCTGCATTGTGTGCCTCTTGAATATTCACGAGATATCTCGGGACGGGTATTGTCCCCACTATTCCCTCATAAAAGAATATCCTAGTCTCCAAGACTCCCAAGTACTCTAGATTGAAATAAACTACTTCATTCTTTGTAATAAATTCCGTCTTTGCACTTGAGAATTTTATTTCAGTGTTTATTTAGCTTACAGAGTCCAGTACGCAGCATCATTGAAGTGCAATTTATTTGAAAGTGTAGATTTGTAGACGTTGGCGTTACTTTTCGGAATTTAATTACTTAATCAGTTAAATTCAACTTGTACAATTAAATACTACGTATATATATAAGAATGTACAGTGATTTTTAATTGGTAGGTATGTTAAGAGGCAACAGGACTTCTCGACTGTTTCCTCCGTGGGTTTTGAAGCTAGAGCAATGATTTTTTCAACACAGATTAATATTGTCAATATCTGTGTCGGACCCTTTTGATTTTTTTGATATTTTTGTTTTTTAAGGCGCTAGAGCCCTTCAAAAATGGCCAAAATGGCCTAATTGACTATGCCGCAATGAGAGGCGTGCTATTCAAAACTGACATCAATTAGTCAAAAAAGCAAAACGGTCCGACACAGATAATGTCATGATCATTTAGATTTCCAAATTTGGTTACGATTGGTTAAGTTTTGGAGGAGGAAACAGTCGAGTACGAAACCTCGATTTTTGAGATTTTTACGCAGGATTTTTCGCCTTGTCCTTATCGCACTAGTTTTAGGAGCCGCTTCCGTTAGCGAGACGGGTATATTTACCTAAAATATTTAAATCTCAGCTCCTGTTTCGTCTTAAAACCATTTTACTAGAAAATAAAAACAGAGTTCAACTAATGATTAGGCAGCGTTCCCAACCGTCAGGCCCAGGACAGCGCAGTGGCGCAGAAATTGGAAAGTAAACGGATTCAGCCCTTGTTTGTTTTCGGCTTACATTTCACTAGAATGCAGCAAATGGTATATCGTCCTATTTTCCACTGCACTAGCTAGCTGCTTCTACATAAATATATATCCATAGGGTATTAAAAGCAGTTTAGTTACCACAAACTAGTTTATAATGCAGTTGCTAGAAAAGTGTATTAAATCGTAAAGGCCGATAAGGTTACATGCCTTTTGTGAAAAACATTGCTGATAAGCACTGCTGATGCCACTGTCAAATGACAGCAACAATTTAGCCAAGAAGTTGACATTGACATGATGCATTTTCCACTACTGCATAACTGCAATAGCAATACAAGCGATTCAATAACATTCACTGATTCCAACGAAATATTATTATAATCTTAATAATATTTTAATAATATTTTTAAACGAAAACACCATGAAACCATTACATTAATCAGGAAATCTATTGAAGCAACGTACAGATACAGAACAAAAGTTGCATTTAATTTCTACTGCTGCAGTACAAACACCGAGTAATTCAGCAGAAGGAAGTCTGTGACGAACTGGTGACGAAGTCCTACCCGATAGGGCGGCGAAGTTTGTGAAGTGACTAATTGGAGAGCCTTGTCTGTGAATTATGCACTCTCAGAATTGTACAGCTATGTTCAGAAACGAATTCAAATTCAATTCAAACCAATACGAAAATCAGGCTGTCGCAGCCACCCTTATTCAAATGCGGCTGTGATATACATATTAAGCGATTTTTAGGGTTCCGTAGCCAAATGGCAAAAAACGGAACCCTTATAGATTCGTCATGTCTGTCTGTCTGTCTGTCCGTCTGTCCGTCTGTCTGTCCGTCCGTATGTCACAGCCACTTTTCTCCGAACCTATAAGAACTATACTGTTGAAACTTGGTAAGTAGATGTATTCTGTGAACCGCATTAAGATGTTCACACAAAAATAGAAAAAAAACAATAAATTTTTGGGGTTCCCCATACTTCGAACTGAAACTCAAAAATTTTTTTTTCATCAAATCCATACGTGTGGGGTATCTATGGATAGGTCTTCAAAAATGATATTGAGGTTTCTAATGTCATTTTTTTCTAAACTGAATAGTTTGCGCGAGAGACACTTCCAAAGTGGTAAAATGTGTGTCCCCCCCCCTGTAACTTCTAAAATAAGAGAATGATAATACTAAAAAAAATATATGATGTACATTACCATGTAAACTTCCACCGAAAATTGGTTTGAACGAGATCTAGTAAGTAGTTTTTTTTTATACGTCATAAATCGCCTAAATACGGAACCCTTCATGGGCGAGTCCGACTCGCACTTGGCCGCTTTTTTTTGCAAAGGTGTAGCATTGAAATCTTGCCCTCACACAAATTCGCCACACGCGCTCGCTGTTTTTAAATGTTACGGAGTGTAAATGTGTAAATGCTGTTTGTAAATGATGTGTATGAAAGCGGTTTCAATCCATTTTTGATATTGTTTTGATAAGCCAAATGTACATTAGAGAATAAAACCTTTGTAGTACGGTGTTGTAAACACAAGTTTCCTGTTTCCAAATCACAAACTGAATTTTAGGAATTGCAGACCAGTCGTTTTAGATACTTGTACGAGTAAACGGTACACCTGACATTACAATACTTTTTTATGACTGCACTAAACATCCACTCTAAATTAAATGCTATATGTACTTACATATTATAGACAAGATGTGTGCAAAATTTTCAGACGTCTATTACCTACTTATAACCAAAACTATCCCTAAGCTGGCCATACACACTAGGGTATGCCTGCACAGTTTTACCTGTACAGTTAAACTGCACAGGTAAACCCTAGCTGGATGGAGCACACACACGGCAGCGGTAAACCTGCACAAACTCTCAGTTGTGTAGCCATGACACCGTCGTCAGCTGTGCTTGATGTTGACGCAGCACTATATTAACGTTATTGTTTTTAATTATAAAGCGCAAGAAAGACAAAAAATAACGACTTCGGGGTTGGTCCCATAATAAAAGTTGTTCAATATGAGTATGACCTACATTACCTATCCACACCTCAGAGTATGGTCAGACATGGTACCATGGTACATCAAGTCTAAAAAAATAATACAAGAATAAAAAAGCGGCCAAGTGCGAGTCGGACTCGCCCATGAAGGGTTCCGTATTTAGGCGATTTATGACGTATAAAAAAAAACTACTTACTAGATCTCGTTCAAACCAATTTTCGGTGGAAGTTTACATGGTAATGTACATCATATATATTTTTTAGTTTTATCATTCTCTTATTTTAGAAGTTACAGGGGGGGGGACACACATTTTACCACTTTGGAAGTGTCTCTCGCGCAAACTATTCAGTTTAGAAAAAAATGATATTAGAAACCTCAATATCATTTTTGAAGACCTATCCATAGATAACCCACACGTATGGGTTTAATGAAAAAAAAATTTTTGAGTTTCAGTTCGAAGTATGAGGAACCCCAAAAATTTATTGTTTTTTTTCTATTTTTGTGTGAAAATCTTAATGCGGTTCACAGAATACATCTACTTACCAAGTTTCAACAGTATAGTTCTTATAGTTTCGGAGAAAAGTGGCTGTGACATACGGACGGACAGACAGACGGACAGACGGACAGACGGACAGACGGACAGACAGACAGACAGACAGACAGACATGACGAATCTATAAGGGTTCCGTTTTTTGCCATTTGGCTACGGAACCCTAAAAACATGTTTTATCATCAGGGGAATTAGGCAGGGCTCAGATTTATAAAGTTAATTTAACTCTTCTAGCGTTTCATTCCGCTTACGAGACTGCGATCAACTGAGGCCTGCGCAGGCGAACGCCACACACGCTCAGTTTTAACTATACAGTTCAAGAGCACAGAGGTAAAAAATATCTATTTTCATATTCGCGCAGGTCAACTGTGCAGTCGTAGAAAACTGCACAGTCGAATGCCACACACGCTCCTTTTTACCTGCGCAGTTGAACTGTAGGTACAGGTAAAACTGCGCAGGCGTACCGTAGTTCACCCCGAGCTGTGAACTCCCTATTCGCCCAAATCGTGCAATTGAAAACACAGAACCATAAAGAGAGAATACGTAGATGTCTATTTACTTATCGGTGATTACCTAAATAAAAAATAGCCATTCAAGATGGATTTTATACTTTCAACTAGGAACGTACTACGTACTATTTATATTTAATATTTAAAACTAACGCAAAAACAACAACATGGAATTTTTAAAAGTTTTAATCAAAGGCAAATGCCATGAAATAAATCACATTGAAACTAGACTATATTTGCAAGGGCAGACTCCAACCCAAAACCTTAAAATACGGTCAAAGTTGGCTGGGTAGAAAAAAAACGCATTTAAAGGGGCCCACTGATTAACAGTCCGCCGGACGGTATCGGCCTGTCAGAACAAAAAGTTGACAGTTCCGAACAACTGACAGGCCAATACCGTCCGGCGGACTGTTAATCAGTGGGCCCCTTAACTGATTTGCAAGACCGAAGTGATCCCATAAGTGTTCCGTGAACAAAGTTTTGTACGGAACACTAAAAACGAAATTAAATAGGTATTTTTAAATATATATATTAGCTATAATGCGAAATGAATATTATTAGATACATTTGATATGAAACGGATAATACGTATGTAAAGTACTTGGGTTAAAAAAATGTATAAATTGCATTTGAAGCTGTTTTGAGCGACAGTATCATTATTAGTATCATTAGCGCTGCGTTTGTTCGCCGCCCGTCTCCGGCCGGCCGCCGGAACAGGAACCTGCAATATCCGTCCTCTCGCTGAGGTCGCTCACGGTAAGTACACCGATAATAAATTAATCTTAAACCGGAGAAAAGTTGTCTTAGTGTAAGGCCTGAGTGGACGCTCGTGTTGGACGTGCAGCGGGGCGGGGCGTGTGGCGTGCATGTTAAACAAATGCAAACGTATAGTAGCGGCCTTAGTGCACGCCGCTCAAATTACTTGTGAGCCCGACGCCACGCTGCACGCCCCGCCGAACGCTCCGCTTCGAGCGTCCACTCAGGCCTTACACTTAACGGTTGCATCGTCGCGTCATGTGATATTGATGAAAGGTTGAAAAGCTCGAAGAGAATGCGATTGAGAGAGAATCTCGCTATGCCGATTGGCATTGTACGGCTATGAACATTTAGATAGGCAACATATCGAATGAATTTAAAGTTAAACATATTATTTTTAATAATAAATATAAATTATACAATTTTTATAACTTTACTTTTTTGAATTCAACTACTTAAACACCTCTCACTCTCGACCTTTTACTTGCTTTTACTATAAGACAATGTTATAAATTATGGAAACGTTTGTTACAGACGAACGTATAGGAGCGCAACTAAAATTTTCGTTGAGTGTCCGGGCATAAACCAATAAGTGCCTGATTAAGTGGAATATTTGCAGAGCGGATCGAATCTGCGCCGGCAACGCTGCGGGCCTGTGCGCGATTTAATTTGCTCTGCGATGGTTATATTTTCTCGATCTACTGACACTGAAGTCTACGTCTTATTTAGATAGAAATATGTTTCAGTTTTTTTCTAGCTAATATCTATTAGTAATATAAGTACCAATACAAAAGTAGAAATCACAAAGGCCTGTGGAAGCCGGAGCCAGTGACGTTACGCGTTGTGCCTATGCAAGTATGCAGATAAGAACTCCGCTCATAGGCAACTAAATTGTATGTAACTACCTAAATTGTAAGTATGTACTTGTATGAAAATTCAATGTTGCGTGTAAAAGTGCCCTTGTGGCCTATTTGCTGAATAAATTTTGAAGTTTGAAGTTTAAAATCTCTGTAAAATGGCAAATTTTGCATAATTTATAGTGAGCTCAAAAAGTTGTAGTCTTCATAAACATCACTAAACTTATAAATTACTGCAATATTCGACATTTCGACTATATGACAAGATCATCATCAACCATTATCGGTAGTTCATTATTTATAAGGTCGCTTTCTAATTGCATTTTTAATCTCTTATTGTTTTAAGTAAGTAAAAAGGATGTACCTACCTATCTATTTAAAAAAAACAACGGGTTGCACTCCGGGAGTGCCGACAGACGTGATAACTCAATGACTAGTCCAAAATATCTGCAGCACTATGTATAATTGACCCATCCTCCTTTTTATTATTGAAAAACTTTACTTCCGAAATTGCTGGTCAGAGAGCTTGTTTAAAATTCGAAATTCAATGTAGCGTTAATTGTTTAAAATTCGAATATAAATTGTAGCTTGCAGACCTCGCATCTACTTAAATATATTTGGTCATGATATTTTTTTTTGAGTTTTATTCATCAGTACTAGAGTTCACTTTTATTAGCGATTTCACCAAGATGTAGCTTTATTGAATTATATTTGAGTGATAAAGTTAGAATGTAACTGTGAGATCCTCGTATTTCAGCCCGTACAAGATTAGAACCTTTTTTAACCGACTTCAAAAAAAAAGGAGGTTCTCAGTTTGACCCGTATGTATGTATGTATGTATGTATGTATGTATGTATGTATATTTGTTCGCGATTATCTTGCGTTTGGCTCAACCGATTTTGATGCGGTTTTCAGAAAAGTGTTTGTTACATTCTGGAGAAGGTTTTAGTATACATAGATCTGAGCTGATGCTGAACCCTGGCTGTACCTAGTGGAACTCAGGTTTGGTACAACATAGGCCCACGCTATTTTGGTCATCCGACATGCTTTGATGAGCACTTGGGTGAGCAGTACCCAAGATAGAGCTGATGCTGAACCCTGGATGTACCTAGTGGAACTCAGGTTTGGTGCAACATACGCACACGCTGTTTTGGTCATCTGACATCCCTTGATGAGCACTTGGGTGAGCAGTACCTAAGATAGAGCTGATGCTGAACCCTGGATGTACCTAGTGGAACTCAGGCTTGGTGCAACATAGGCCAACGCTATTTTGGTCATCTGTCACATCTTGATGAGCACTTGGGAGAGCAGTACCCAAGATAGAGCTGATGCTGAACCCTGGCTGTACCTAGTGGAACTTAGGTTTGGTACAACATAGGCCCAAGCTATTTTGGTCATCCGTCACATCTTGATGAGCACTTGGGTGAGCAGTACCCAAGATAGAGCTGATGCCGAACCCTGGCTGTACCTAGTGGAACTCAGGTTTGGTGCAACATAGGCCCACGCTATTTTGGTCATCCGTCACATCTTGATAAGCACTTGGGTGAGCAGTACCCAAGATAGAGCTGATGCCGAACCCTGGCTGTACCTAGTGGAACCCAGGTTTGGTGCAACATAGGCCCACGCTATTTTGGTCATCCGTCACATCTTGATAAGCACTTGGGTGAGCAGTACCCAAGATAGAGCTGATGCCGAACCCTGGCTGTACCTAGTGGAACTCAGGTTTGGTGCAACATAGGCCCACGCTATTTTGGTCATCCGTCACATCTTGATGAGCACTTGGGAGAGCAGTACCCAAGATAGAGCTGATGCTGAACCCTGGCTGTACCTAGTGGAACTCAAGTTTGGTGCAACATGGGCACACGATGCTTTGGTCATCCGACGCGCCTTGATGAGCACTTGGGAGAGCGGTACCTAAGATAGAGCTGATGCTGAACCCTGGCTGTACCTAGTGGAACTCAAGTTTGTTGCAACATGAGCACACGCTGCTTTGGTCATCCGACGCGCCTTGATGAGCACTTGGGAGAGCAGTACCCAAGATAGAACTGATGCTAAACCCTGGCTGTACCTAGTGGAACTCAAGTTTGGTGCAACATGGACACACGCTGTTTGGGTCATCCGACGCGCCTTGACGAGCACTTGGGAGAGCAGTACCCAAGATAGAGCTGATGCTGAACCCTGGCTGTACCTAGTGGAACTCAAGTTTGGTGCAACATAGGCACACATTGTTTTGGTTAACCGACTTGTCGTCGTGTGCCTATGTTGCAGAGTTCCACTAGGTGGGTCAATCAACTTTCTTCTAACCACATTTAAAAAAAGGAGGTTCTCAGTTTGACCCATATGTATGTATGTATGTATGTTTGTTCGTGATTATCTCGCGTTTGGCTGAACCGATTTTGATGCGGTTTTCAGAAAAGTGTTTGGTACATTCTGGAGAAGGTTTTAGTCTACAGTACATGGATGGTTTGAAAAACCAATTGGACCCGGTATGTGGCGATGCTATCGGTATACTTACCATCAAAGTTGCAGAAACTGATTTAGATAAAATAGTGGGAGTGGGAGTCGGACTCGGACTGGGAATGGGAGTGGAAGTGGGACTGGGACTGGAAATGGGAGTGGCAGTGGAAGTGGGAGCAATATACATACAAATCGTTTAGCACCGGAACGTCATATTATGTTTTGTCGCGTTTAACATCGAGTTAGGCCATCAGCAACATTAGTAGATAGTTCCCAAAACTAAATAGAGAGCCTAACTAACAAACTAGTATTTTAGCCCAAAACCTAAAGTAAATGAAGGACCTATCACTAAAAAGTAAAAAATAAAATAAAATAAATAAAAATAGAACAAAAAAAAAACAAAAAGATAAAATATAACAAAATAACTTAATACTAAATTACGTTAAAACTAAATGGAGAGCCTAACAAACTAGTATTTTAGCCCAAAACCTAAAACAAATAAAGTACCTATCACTAAAAAGTAAAAAATAAAATATAATAAATAAAAAAGAATTAAAAATTAAAAATATACAAAAAGAAAACCGAAACAAAATAACTTAATACATATAATATCTTTTTAAAAAAAAAGGGAACCGCCTTCAAAAAACCAACCCACTGAAAAGCACAAAATAATTTTTATATGGCACCCCTATACGTGTCCAGTCCCTATCCCGTCGTAAATCAAATCAAATTTCTGCCAAAAAGTAATTAATACCTAATAATAAGAAAATTAATTATCATCCGGGTAATTACTTAGTTTTTGAAGGCGGTGCCAAACCAACAAAAACATTCTTTGCTGCTATAATCAGAAAAAAAAACGAGTATGTAGTACCTACAAGAATTCTCTAAAATTTTGGTTTGGCACCGATTTCAAAAACTAAGTAATTACCCGGTTGATAATTAATTTTCTTATTATTAGGCATTAATTACTTTTTGGCAGAAATTTGATTTACGACGGGATAGGGACTGGACACGTATAGGGGTGCCATATAAAAATTATTTTGTGCTTTTCAGTGGGTTGGTTTTTTGAAGGCGGTTCCCTTTTTTTAAAAAAGATATTATATGTATTAAGTTATTTTGTTTCGGTTTTCTTTTTCATGTAATGTCATTGAGTTTTTCTTTATTGATTTAAATGCCATCTAAATGAGTGGCCATCTAAACCTTACGGTCACGTGATCGCCTTACGCTGTCTCGAGTTTATCATTTTTTCCCAACCTCAAAAAGTGCCCAGCGCCGCTAAAGAAGTTTTCACTTTCAAAATTACAAAGTCGAACCACTAACTACCTACATTCATACTCGGACTCTTAACTCGACAAAAATATGCATGTGACCTATGTGTACCTACTAAATTATTGTTTTATATGTAATTGTGTGTATGATTTACTATTAATAATTGTGATAAAAAAATATACATTATTTATACAGGGTGTAATCTAAAACGTGATACAAGATAATCAAACCTGAATCTTTTCATGATTTTGAACAACTTTTACTATGGGGTCAATTTTGTAATATTAAAAAATATTGAGCTGTTCCATAGAAATGGTCAAGGAGAGGTAGACAAAAATGTATGGCAAAGATTTTTTTTATTGTTAATTTACAAAGTTGACCCCATAGTAAAAGTTGTTCAAAATCATGAAAAGATTCAGGTTTGATTATCTTGTATCACGTTTTAGATTACACCCTGTATGATGCGACGTGTAGGACCAAACTGTTCGTGTCGTTAAAGAGTTCGCTAAATTTGTATGTATGGAAAGTTTCATAGTAAAGCGCCGGGGCGCGCCGGCTGACGTTGATCAGTCTGTCAAATGTGGTTGGTGCAACTGGCCCTTAATGTTAACTGGATAACTTTAATGACAAAGTTATGTGTAACTAGGTAAGTCCGACAGCACTACTTGCGGCTCGTGACTTGCGGCTTGTCAGTCAAGCCCGTTGTTTAAACTTTGTTCACGGTTGTTTTGTTTCTTACAGCTTCCAGTTGACTATGAAGGCTACAGAAAACAAAACTTGATTCTGAGGACCCACTCCTCAGTAAGTAATTATGCATTTTGACATAAAGATGCTCAGGTAAAATGATTAGCAAAATGTTCAAGGTGCACTAAAAAACACAAGGACAAATCTATAATTAATTGTTTACCTACCTAGGTGTTTTAATAGAGAAACTGCTCTCCCAACACATATTTCCTCGGGTAGCGGCCATCGGGAGTACCGAAAATGCTATAATGGAAGGCTATTAATATGTAGGTACTTTGTTAACAAGGACAAAAACGGTTGTAGCATTAAAAGCGGTACGGTTTGTGTACGCGTCGCTGCGGGTATGTCGGAAATTAATGTAATTCATTAACAAAATACTTACTCGTAAATACCTGTTGGTTAGCGTAATTGATATGACGATTAATAAGAACAACAGATTCAAACCTGGCGTAAATTATCTCATGAAACATAATTACAAAGAAGCCTACGTATAAAGGTGGGTAAATAAGTGAGATATTACACAAGACGGAAGTCTCATGTCGTGCATAGGTAAGTTGTTTTTAGATGTTATTACTTGATTCCGAAAATTTCAATTATGATATTTTTTCCCAAACAGAAAATATATTGTTCATCAGTATCACCCTCGTAAAGGCGGCTCTAAAGAGAGCCATATTGTACCTACTTGAAAAACTGATAAGAAAGTTGCGTTTTATCCACATGTGTGGCAAAGTAATCTAATGCAAATTTTAAGTTATTTGCTCATGTTGGCTGGTAGAATTGACTTTTGAGTGATGATTTTGAATGATCAACACATACGAGTATTTAACTAGCGCTTTGTCAGCTGTAGTCCTCGTGAGCATAACTTAAAACTCAATATAGATATGGCACCGCCATTTTGAAAAATATCCAAAAACTAATACTAATACACAAAATTTCACGAGAATCCGTTGAGAATTGCGAGCTGAAGAGAACACTCAGACATACGAAAGCATTTTTGCCCTACCTGAAAAGGAAACCTCCGCTAACGCTCGGTCAATAATATTCATTATAATTGGAGTTTTAATGTTTTACAGCTAGTATTTTACTCGCGTTGGTGTGGTGAAAAACCTTGAAATCCTCGCAATGCTCAAGACTCTACTTTTCGAAACCTCCACGTATTAATATTAGGACGAGGGGTTAAACAACAACGTTGCCCCCCTTCTAAAACAAATAACTATAAAATATTAAAAACTATAAAATGTCTGTGTTTGACGGAAATGTTGTTATTAAATATATTGTCGTTATAGTTATAATATAAGAATAGTTCGCTATTTTTATCGCTGGGTGGGTAGTGAAACTGTAAGAGTCCGTCTAAATAAAGTCTGCAGTGAAATTTATTTCACAGCACTCCACTGCAGACTTAACATAAACGGAATTCAATTCACAAAAGCATAACATATCAAACTAAAACAAGTACATATACTAGCAGTTCGCCCCGAACTGAGAACTCGCGGTTTGCCAAAAATATCAATTGAATGCAGTCGTCAAAGGATCGAAAACCGCGTAAGATTTATTGCAAGGTCTGTGGAGCCCTTAACTGTTACTGTATCTGTGGTAAGCCGAAATATTTCCTGTCAAATGTCAAATACCTATATTAATGTTTATTTTATTTTATTTTTATCTTGCTAATTATTTCAAAATGGTAAATTTAAAAACGATATTATAAAAGTGTAAGCCGAGCACTTTCATTTGATACCAAACTCGACCATACTTTCTTGCAAATAAAATGACCAGAATAGCAAGACACTTCACAAACAGCTTTTTGGCCTTCTAAGCTCTTCTAGCTCAATAACCCCTTGATCGAGCCTGCTCATAATTTAATGACTAAAATATAATGCCCTCAACTACACGTTTACCCAATTTCATTTAATTTAGAACAAATTTACTTAAGTTATTGTGTATCAAACTATCTTCTGACAGTTCAGCTTAAAAACATCGAAATGCCGGGACGTGCCGCTAGCCAGCCGCGTGTTCAAAGTTGAATGTAAGAACTTCGCTTCGCTTCGCTCGCTCGTTCAATAATATAAATTTTCTAGCGGTAAAAAAATTATCACAGGAGAAATGTTGAGTCAGCACGGTTCCATTTTTATCGACTATCACTATGCCCGTCACTTTCGCACTTACATACTTGTTAGAACGTGACAGACATGGTGATAAACGATAAAAATTCGATCGTGCTACCAGGGCTGTTGAGATTAGAATGGCTAGTCGACGCCAAGTTTTAAGCAAAGTCTGCAGCAGATATCCTTTACGATAAATAGGTACCTATTAGAGTAGCGAGTTCAATATTCTAACTGCAAAATACGAGTATAATCTTTTTCTCATTTCCCCTTTGTTCCTTCCTTTACAGACTCGAGCTTGAACAGAGCTAATCTAGAGCTCACTATATCAATTTCTCAAAGCCGTTGAAGAATGCTAAGGCGAGAAATGTCAAGTTGTACTGTGCTAGAAACGTAATACGTTTCGTCGGGTAGGTAAATTATTTTATCTACTCTTGTTAGTTAGTAAAAGCCAGAAGAACGGAGATATTTTATATTTCACCTTGTGTAAATTTAATTTTATTCGTAAGTACGAACCATTTCAAACAACTAACTTGCTAGAATACTAAAACACTTATGAAATTTAAAAATTATCAAAAATGATGACACATTCTAGATGACGCCTTCTAAAAGTTTTTTTATTAAATAAATGTTTCACACGGTTGTAAGTAACTCTAATAACTTTTGTGAAAGTCCCATCCTTCAAAAAGCTAGCGATATCGCAACATCAAATAAGGAAATAACAACAACCTATTGAGTGTAGTCTGAAAAGAAAATCTATGGTCCATAAACATGACAACAACTTTATAAACAAGTCTTTTATTTCAGTAGATCTACTTGTACTTTCGACAGCTTTGTACAAGACTGAACTTTTACGCGATTTAGCCCTCTTTCGTTTGCCTATTTTATGTTAGTTTAGCGTTATTTGTCATCTAAATTTAACGTCGGACCCGCTACGGTACCTATTTATTTAGTTAATAAGACGTACGTCACATCAAGCACGTACAGTTTAAACTCGGCGTGCTTGACTAGCCATTTAATTTATTTCAAACATCTGACTGTCAGGTTGCTTTTAATAATTCGCATAAACATGTAGGGAAGCTTAGGACATTGAAATTTTGAAATCTGATCATTATTTGATATTACCTACTTTCAGTACCAACATTTAATGTGCGATCGAGATACACAAACAATATCGAATCAAGATCAGATTTTTAAAGTTCGATTATCGCTATTATAAATAAATAAATAAATGTTATTGGACAATATTTTGCATTTATTTTTTAACAGTGGCTTGCGTCTGAATTCTATTTTGAAATTGAACGTACCTACACAAAACCAGTGGGAAACATTTTAGAGTGTCACTCACACTCACTAGCATAGTCAGTGACTGAACCCGATAGCGAAAGGACATAAAAAGTTGAAATATTTAGTACACAGCCATCCGGCAGCAATTAAAACTGACCTCCACTCGCCTCCGGCTCATTATTATTTAAGGTGTTGGGACTTTCAGTCATACCCTTTTTAGATTTAGGTATTTGATCAATGTGACTATGACTACAATAGCAATCACATTTAAGTAGGTACCTACTTAGAATTCCAAAACACATGCCGATAAGTAGAGAGTACCTAGAGTATTAAATATACATGTTTAGGAAAAAAAATATACAAATTATGTTAATTATGTTTTCAGTTTCAATAAATATAGTCTGATATCAAAATATTCCGTTTACTTAGATACTGACAGACGATGTTAATACAGCTTAATATTCGTTAAAGGAAGAACAAGTGTCGTGCGAATTGAATGAATTAAATTCAAAACCATCTAGCCAGATGAATACCGAATACCTACCCTTAAGTTCCACGAGGTCACGCGCGCACAAACATCAGTAGCTATACCAGAAACGATCAAAGTTCATAAAAACTTTATCACGTGCACGTCAGAGATATAAAATATGACTTCACGAGGCACCTGCTCAACAATACATAAAGCTAGCATTAGATACTTGTCACGACAAATGAACACGGGGAAATACCGGTTTATGGTCCATAAAGCTTAAGGTGTGCAATAAATAAAACACAAGTGTGTCTCGCTGTAGTGGACAAGATGAATTTAGGCCGTAAAGCGGGGCGGGTGTAAAACAAGCAATTGGATGAAGCGATAGTCCCCGTGGATGAGTTACGAGGCTGCTCCGCCTAACATACACCATGGGATTATTACAAAGTATTTGCTCTTAAGATCTCTATTGGCTGCTTAATTAATAATGTTGCAAAGCCACAACGTTACTAATGTCATGGCTACGAAAAAACAATTAACAATATTCTACAAATGTATGATACGTCGCGACAGTGCAAACGCCATCATAGGGCCCGGGCGTATCAGTTTGAAGTGTTAATTCCACAATTTGCTACGAAAAGTTTTCGCTCCTTCGTTGTAAACTGCCGCAGGCTACGGCGTAGCACATGTAGAAGAAACTTATTAACTTACCTACACACATGACATTAAAAGTGCGTCTGAACTGATTTGATTATATGTATCTGTTTTTAAAAATGACAGAATCGATTTCATTTTTATTTGGACAAATGCCGTTTTTAATTTTCATAAAGAGAGAAATAGAGGTAACTCCTTCTCAAATCTAAACTTATTCCAGGTAACATACCTAAGGAATGAAGTAAGGAAGAAAGTAATGCATTAGTACAAATATATAACGGAATATCGCTGCAATACATTTTAAACAAGTTTAAGAAATTATTTAGTTTTTTTAGTTAAAATAATTTAAATTTATATTAAGTTAAATAGACCTTTAGCTGCAATAGAGCTAGAGAATGCATTTTTTAATGTCAATTTGAGACTAAGGTGTACACAAGGTGAAGATGCATAATAGGCACATAAGGAGCCTGTTTAACCTGTTCGAAATATGTATCGTAGTACCGCCTAATCGATTGTATGGCATTACATATGCATGACGCATGTGGCTTTTAATTATGGATTAAACCAATAGCTCAACTTGATGCGCTGTTGTTTATACATTGAATTTACGTGAGCGGCTTTCATAAAGCTAAGCATTCGGCATCACAGTATTCAGTTTCGAAAAGCTTTTGTATATATCTATATAATATTAGAAAGCCAAAAGCATTAAAATATGCTCGTAAAAAATTGTAGTGGGAATTTTCAACTCGTTTTCCTTAGTATTCTTAGTGTTCTTAGTATTACAAAAAAGACTGATTCTATTGCACTTATTATGAATAAGTGCAATAGAATCAGTATTTTTTTGTAATACATACTAAGAACACTTTTATTTCTACTACAAATCTGAACCAGAGTGCTATAACGGGTTTGTAGATAAATATTTTCACAGACCTATCAGTTATATGTCTGTACCGCTGCCCCAGCTGATACTTTGTAACTGAAAGCTGTTTAAACAATACATCCCAGGCCCGGGGAATACTTACTTTTGTTCTTTTAAATTCAACGGTCATAATTCTGCTAGATTATATCATGTTGCTGACCGCTGCTTAAAAATAAACAAGGAATTATTTCAGAAAATATTAATTTATGTTTTTTGAAAGGCCAACCCGACCCGACTAAATTCCAACGCTATAAGGTTTAAGCGAAATAAAATCATTTTATCAACACTTAGTTTACGGGATTCCTTCCGGCCTGCCTGCTCTGTTTTTTCTAGTTTTTATTTTTAAGTATTGTGTGCAGCCCTAGTAGGGTCAACAAGGAACGGAAATTAGAGTTTACGCATTTTATTAGCATTACAAACTTTAGGCACTTACTTAATTTCCGATATATTAAGTATCTTAGTGTTCCTTTGTTCTTACTTGAGCCATCGTTAGAGTCTATTGTTATTCCTGTGCCGCCTGCCGACTGTCTCCGGCGAAGGAGCGAACAGGACGGCACACACGTGTGAATGAATATTAATCAGGCATTTATAAACACGACGATCTCTCAAATACTAGGAGTAGATAAGCAAAATTCTATATAATTGTTGGTTAGCATTGACCTACTTTTGCTAGCCATGATCTTAATGCGACTTTTGTTTCGACACGCGTAATTCACGACTTTTGTAGGGATCGGTATGTTGAGCGATACCAGAAAATGATCAGAATTCAGAACATTCTAACAGCAATAAAGAAAAGGTTTGAAGACAAATAAGATCCTTTAGGAGTCAACTGAAAATATCCTGTAATACTTTTCACAATGTTGGTGGCTGCAATAGTGCCCTGGCTTCTCCATTATCGGACGAGGCCAGAGCACTCTTCAAGCTAGTCAATATAGGCCTTAGTAATCGTAAATGAGGGTGATTGTATGTTGATTATATGGAGCGACATAATCGCTAAGCGATAAAGCTCTTCAATAAAGATTAAAAAAAAAAAAAAAAAAAGATTTTTTGATTGGGAACCACTGACCTTAACACACACAACAGATCAGTTTTTTAGGTCAAAATATTTCACAAGACATCGCTCCTGAATCGATAAAACTCAGACGGATGACTTATTTTTCTTCAGAAAAAGAATTAACTCGAGTTATTACTAAGACATTGCTAGAACATCCTTTTTTAAATAAAAGCATCTTTAGCGGCGCTGTGCACTTTTTGAGGTGGGGAAAAAATGATAAACTCGAGACAGCGTAATGTCATTGAGTTTTTCTTTATTGATTTAAATGCCATCTAGTGAGTTTGGCTCTAACTGGTCGAACGAGCGAGCGAAGCGAAGCGAAGTTCTTATCGAACGAGCGAGCGAAGCGAAGCGAAGTTCTTATCGAACGAGCGAGCGAAGCGAAGCGAAGTTCTTACATTCGACTTTGAACACACGGCTGGCTAGGGGCACGTCCCGGCATTTCAATGTTTTGAAGCTGAACTTTCAGAGGATAGTTTGATACTCAATAACTTAAGTAAATTTGTTCTAATTTAAATGAAATTGGGTGAACGTATAGTCGAAGGCATTATATTTTAGTCATTAAATTTTGAGCTGGCTTGAACAAGAGGTTATTGAGCTAGAAGAGCTTAAAATGCTAAAAAGCCATTTGTGAGGGGTCTTGCTATTCTAGTCATTTTAATTGCAAGAAAGTATGGTCGAGTTTGGTATCAAATGAAAGTGCTCGGTTTACACATTTATAATATTGTTTTTTTAAAGATTTTTTTTGAAAATTATGACAACTTTGGATTCCAAGATGGCGGCCATGCACTGTCATTAAATCGTAATGGATATCATTTTATAGGTTTTAGGGGGCGCAGATTTCGAAAATGATGATTATTTTGGATTCCAAAATGGCGGCCATGCACTCCACGCAGTATGTCATAAAAGTCGTCATGGATATCGTTTTATAGGTTTTAGGAGGCGCAGATTTCGAAAATGATGACCATTTTGGATTCCAAGATGGCGGCCATCCAGTATGTCATAAAAGTCGTCATGGATGTCGTTTTATAGGTATTAGGGGGCGCAGATTCCGAAAATGATGACCATTTTGGATTCCAAAATGGCGGCCATGCAGTATGTCATTAAAGTCGTCATGGATGTCGTTTTATAGGTATTAGGGGTCGCAGATTCCGAAAATGATGACCATTTTGGATTCCAAAATGGCGGCCATGCAGTATGTCATTAAAGTCGCAATGTCGTTTTATAGGTTTTTTGGGGGCGCAGATTTCGAAAATGATGACCATTTTGGATTCCAAAATGGCGGCCATGCACTATGTCATAAAAGTTGTCATGGATGTCGTTTTATATGTTTTAGGGGGCACAGATTTCGAAAATGATGACCATTTTAGATTCCAAGATGGCGGCCATGCACTATGTCATAAAAGTCGTCATGGATGTCGTTTTATAGGTTTTAGGGGGCGCAGATTTCGAAAATGATGACCATTTTAAATTCCAAGATGGCGGCCATGCAGTATGTCATAAAAGTCGTCATGGATGTCGTTTTATAGGTTATAGGGGGCTCAGATTTCGAAAATGATGACTATTTTGGAATCCAAGATGGCGGCCATGCACTATGTCATAAAAGTCGTCATGGATGTCGTTTTATAGGTTTTAGGGGGCGCAGATTTCGAAAATGATGACCATTTTGGAATCCAAAATGGCGGCAATGCAGTATGTCATAAAAGTCGTCATGGATGTCGTTTTATAGGTTTTAGGGGGCGCAGGTTTCGAAAATGATGACCATTTTGGAATCCAAAATGGCGGCCATGCAGTATGTCATAAAAGTCGTCATGGTTGTCGTTTTATAGGTTTTAGGGGGCCCTGATTTCGAAAATGATGACCATTTTGGAATCCAAAATGACGGCCATGCAGTATGTCATAAAAGTCGTCATGGATGTCGTTTTATAGGTTTTAGGGGGCGCAGATTTCGAAAATGATGACCATTTTGGATTCCAAGATGGCGGCCATGCAGTATGTCATAAAAATCGTCATGGATGTCGTTTTATTGATTATAGGGGGCGCAGATTTCGAAAATGATGACCATTTTGGATTCCAAAATGGCGGACATGCAGTATGTCATAATCGTCGTCATGGATGTCGTTTTATAGGTTTTAGGAGGCGCAGGTTTCGAAAATGATGACCATTTTGGAATCCAAAATGACGGCCATGCAGTATGTCATAAAAGTCGTCATGGATGTCGTTTTATACGATTTAGGGGGCGCAGGTTTCGAAAATGATGACCATTTTGGAATCCAAAATGGCGGCCATGCAGTATGTCATAAAAGTCGTCATGGATGTCGTTTTATAGGTTTTAGGGGGCGCAGATTCCGAAAATGATGACCATGCAGTATGTCATAAAAGTCGTCATGGATGTCGTTTTATAGGTTTTAGGGGGCGCAGATTTCGAAAATGATGACCATTTTGGATTCCAAAATGGCGGCCATGCAGTATGTCATTAAAGTCGTCATGGATGTCGTTTTATAGGTATTAGGGGGCGCAGATTCCGAAAATGATGACCATTTTGGATTCCAAAATGGCGGCCATGCAGTATGTCATTAAAGTCGTCATGGATGTCGTTTTATATGTTTTAGGGGGCACAGATTTCGAAAATGATGACCATTTTAGATTCCAAAATGGCGGCCATGCAGTATGTCATAAAAGTCGTCATGGATGTCGTTTTATATGTTTTAGGGGGCACAGATTTCGAAAATGATGACCATTTTAGATTCCAAGATGGCGGCCATGCAGTATGTCATAAAAGTCGTCATGGATGTCGTTTTATAGGTTTTAGGGGGCCCTGATTTCGAAAATGATGACCATTTTGGAATCCAAAATGACGGCCATGCAGTATGTCATAAAAGTCGTCATGGATGTCGTTTTATAGGTTTTAGGGGGCGCAGATTTCGAAAATGATGACCATTTTGGATTCCAAGATGGCGGCCATGCAGTATGTCATAAAAGTCGTCATGGATGTCGTTTTATAGGTTTAGGGGGCGCAGATTTCGAAAATGATGACCATTTTGGAATCCAAAATGGCGGCCATGCAGTATGTCATTAAAGTCGTCATGGATGTTGTTTTATAGGTTTCAGGGGGCGCAGATTTCGAAAATGATGACCATTTTGGATTCCAAGATAGCGGCCATGCAGTATTTCATAAAAGTCGTCATGGATGTCGTTTTATAGGTATTAGGGGGCGCAGATTCCGAAAATGATGACCATTTTGGATTCCAAAATGGCGGCCATGCAGTATGTCATAAAAGTTGTCATGGATGTCGTTTTATATGTTTTAGGGGGCACAGATTTCGAAAATGATGACCATTTTAGATTCCAAGATGGCGGCCATGCACTATGTCATAAAAGTCGTCATGGATGTCGTTTTATAGGTTTTAGGGGGCGCATATTTCGAAAATGATGACCATTTTAAATTCCAAGATGGCGGCCATGCAGTATGTCATAAAAGTCGTCATGGATGTCGTTTTATAGGTTATAGGGGGCTCAGATTTCGAAAATGATGACTATTTTGGAATCCAAGATGGCGGCCATGCACTATGTCATAAAAGTCGTCATGGATGTCGTTTTATAGGTTTTAGGGGGCGCAGATTTCGAAAATGATGACCATTTTGGAATCCAAAATGGCGGCAATGCAGTATGTCATAAAAGTCGTCATGGATGTCGTTTTATAGGTTTTAGGGGGCGCAGGTTTCGAAAATGATGACCATTTTGGAATCCAAAATGGCGGCCATGCAGTATGTCATAAAAGTCGTCATGGTTGTCGTTTTATAGGTTTTAGGGGGCCCTGATTTCGAAAATGATGACCATTTTGGAATCCAAAATGACGGCCATGCAGTATGTCATAAAAGTCGTCATGGATGTCGTTTTATAGGTTTTAGGGGGCGCAGATTTCGAAAATGATGACCATTTTGGATTCCAAGATGGCGGCCATGCAGTATGTCATAAAAATCGTCATGGATGTCGTTTTATTGATTATAGGGGGCGCAGATTTCGAAAATGATGACCATTTTGGATTCCAAAATGGCGGACATGCAGTATGTCATAAAAGTCGTCATGGATGTCGTTTTATAGGTTTTAGGAGGCGCAGGTTTCGAAAATGATGACCATTTTGGAATCCAAAATGGCGGCCATGCAGTATGTCATAAAAGTCGTCATGGATGTCGTTTTATAGGTTTTAGGGGGCGCAGATTTCGAAAATGATGACCATTTTGGATTCCAAGATGGCGGCCAAGCAGTATTTCATAAAAGTCGTCATGGATGTCGTTTTATAGGTTTTAGGGGGCGCAGATTTCGAAAATGATGACCATTTTGGAATCCAAAATGGCGGCCATGCAGTATGTCATAAAAGTCGTCATGGATGTCGTTTTATAGGATTTAGGGGGCGCAGGTTTCGAAAATGATGACCATTTTGGAATCCAAAATGGCGGCCATGCAGTATGTCATAAAAGTCGTCATGGATGTCGTTCTATAGGTTTTAGGGGGCGCAGATTCCGAAAATGATGACCATGCAGTATGTCATAAAAGTCGTCATGGATGTCGTTTTATAGGTTTTAGGGGGCGCAGATTTCGAAAATGATGACCATTTTGGATTCCAAGATGGCGGCCATGCAGTATTTCATAAAAGTCGTCATGGATGTCGTTTTATAGGTATTAGGGGGCGCAGATTCCGAAAATGATGACCATTTTGGATTCCAAAATGGCGGCCATGCAGTATGTCATTAAAGTCGTCATGGATGTCGTTTTATATGTTTTAGGGGGCACAGATTTCGAAAATGATGACCATTTTAGATTCCAAAATGGCGGCCATGCAGTATGTCATAAAAGTCGTCATGGATGTCGTTTTATATGTTTTAGGGGGCACAGATTTCGAAAATGATGACCATTTTAGATTCCAAGATGGCGGCCATGCAGTATGTCATAAAAGTCGTCATGGATGTCGTTTTATAGGTTTTAGGGGGCCCTGATTTCGAAAATGATGACCATTTTGGAATCCAAAATGACGGCCATGCAGTATGTCATAAAAGTCGTCATGGATGTCGTTTTATAGGTTTTAGGGGGCCCAGATTTCGAAAATGATGACCATTTTGGATTCCAAGATGGCGGCCATGCAGTATGTCATAAAAGTCGTCATGGATGTCGTTTTATAGGTTTAGGGGGCGCAGATTTCGAAAATGATGACCATTTTGGAATCCAAAATGGCGGCCATGCAGTATGTCATTAAAGTCGTCATGGATGTTGTTTTATAGGTTTCAGGGGGCGCAGATTTCGAAAATGATGACCATTTTGGATTCCAAGATGGCGGCCATGCAGTATTTCATAAAAGTCGTCATGGATGTCGTTTTATAGGTATTAGGGGGCGCAGATTCCGAAAATGATGACCATTTTGGATTCCAAAATGGCGGCCATGCAGTATGTCATTAAAGTCGTCATGGATGTCGTTTTATAGGTATTAGGGGGCGCAGATTCCGAAAATGATGACTATTTTGGATTCCAAAATGGCGGCCATGCAGTATGTCATTAAAGTCGTCATGGATGTCGTTTTATAGGTTTTGGGGGGCGCAGATTTCGAAAATGATGACCATTTTGGATTCCAAAATGGCGACCATGCAGTATGTCATAAAAGTCGTCATGGATGTCGTTTTATAGGTTTTAGGGGGCGCAGATTTCGAAAATGATGACCATTTTGGAATCCAAAATGGCGGCCATGCAGTATGTCATAAAAGTCGTCATGGATGTCGTGTTATAGGTTTAGGGGGCGCAGATTTCGAAAATGATGACCATTTTGGAATCCAAAATGGCGGCCATGCAGTATGTCATTAAAGTCGTCATGGATGTTGTTTTATAGGTTTCAGGGGGCGCAGATTTCGAAAATGATGACCATTTTGGATTCCAAGATGGCGGCCATGCAGTATTTCATAAAAGTCGTCATGGATGTCGTTTTATAGGTATTAGGGGGCGCAGATTCCGAAAATGATGACCATTTTGGATTCCAAAATGGCGGCCATGAAGTATTTCATAAAAGTCGTCATGGATGTCGTTTTATAGGTATTAGGGGGCGCAGATTCCGAAAATGATGACCATTTTGGATTCCAAAATGGCGGCCATGCAGTATGTCATTAAAGTCGTCATGGATGTCGTTTTATAGGTATTAGGGGGCGCAGATTCCGAAAATGATGACCATTTTGGAATCCAAAATGGCGGCCATGCAGTATGTCATAAAAGTCGTCATGGATGTCGTTTTATAGGTTTTAGAGGGCCATGATTTCGAAAATGATGACCATTTTGGAATCCAAAATGACGGCCATGCAGTATGTCATAAAAGTCGTCATGGATGTCGTTTTATAGGTTTTAGGGGGCGCAGATTTCGAAAATGATGACCATTTTGGATTCCAAGATGGCGGCCATGCAGTATTTCATAAAAGTCGTCATGGATGTCGTTTTATAGGTCATGGTCATCATTTTCGAAATCTGCGCACCTGTTTCAAATAAGATATAGATGCATCCTAGTAAGTCAACAACATCTATATCTACTATCGAAACGTACTTTTGATAGTAGTAGTACGAAATGTAATCTGAAAGGAATCAAGTAATGCATTCCTGTAATGAGGAATCGACATTGATTCCAATTACTAGTAATTGTAATATTCGAGAAATTGATTCCTGATTCCTCAAATGGAATTGTACTTAGTAATTCGGTATTGTTACATTACAAAGTACCTAATCTGGGAATCGGTAATCAGATTAAAAAGTAATTTCAAGTAATCGTGGAATCAGGATTCAATTACGAAATGTCCATCTCGGACTAAATAGCACTGCATTCAATTGATCTTTTTGACGAACCGCGAGTTCTCAGTTCGGGGCGAACTACTAGTATTAATATAACTCGAGTACTAACAGTGATGTGCTTAGGGGTTTCATGTAATTAACGCTAACGCTAGATGGCATTAACCTCAATTATACATAGTGCATTTTGTACTTAGTCATTTCATGAGTTAGGTAAAATGTTCACGATTACAGTTTTTCGCTAAAAATAGAGCTAACAAAACGTAGAATGGCCTTTTAATGCCTACCACTGTAAAGCAATATCGGATACTTACAGTAGGTGTAGTATGTCCAGTACGAGGAGGCAGCACAGTTTAAGAGCTCATGTGTTTATGCAAAAGCTTCATCAAAGGATTTTCGTCACCACAAAGCCCCTTGAAATCGTCCATGTCAATAGCCCAAGTCATGGCTCCGAGGTAGCCTTTCTCTTTGATCCAGTTCATCTTGATCTCCACACTGCGAGGGTCTTCGTATCCCACCCACTGGGTGCCTCTGTAAGCGTAGGGGCATTTGCCGGCTTCATCCCACTTTTTGGTCCAGCCTGAATCTTTGGCGTCTACTTTGGTGCAAATCTAGAAGAATATGATTATATTATTTCAGATAGGTACTTAATTTTAGCTACAGCAAGTGTTAAGGATAACTTAAGACAACAAATTAAGTTGCCCACCAATAACTGACTAAGCGTGTAATTTACACTATTGTCTACCAAATAGGCGTTCTTATCTTGCAGACAGCTTTTGTTTAGATTTAATGTCTCATTTTCTTCCATTAGAATCAACTCTTCTTGTCGGAGTGACAACAAATAATTGGTAAATATGTGTGTAAATGTGTAATTACCTCATAATAGGCCCAGAATCCAGTGGCATTGGTGTAGGGCGCAGGGTCTCCGCCGCCGGCCTCCTTGTTGATGTAGGTGCCGAGGTTGTAGTTGTTATTTCCGGCGGACAGGGTGAACGAGCGTCCGTAGAACGGAATGCCGACAACCAGCTTGTTGGAAGGGCAGCCTTTTTCTTCCCAGAGGTTCAACCCATCATTCTGAAATTATATACGTATTTTAAACTGCTCTATATGTTAATTGTATAGTTTAGGATGTGCTATCGCCTCAACCAAGATTATTACATAGGTTTAGTAAGGAAATGTTTGTTCTCATTTTTCCAACCCACGCTCACATTGAGGTGAGTGAAATGTTCGGCGTGGCGTCACAACTTCTTATATGTAGCGTGGATGTAACTTCTTAGAGGTAATGTATTATGACGCCTACTCTTTTATGCCAGCAAAGTGGCGCTCCTACATTTATCAGAACAGAAAGATGTGATTTACAAAACTCGGGTGGGTACATATTTAACTCAACCTGCATACTTTATATGATCGTTGATTTAATTCTAAAAGAGATGTCAAACTGCAAGTTTTTACTAAAATAGCTTACCACATTTAGTTTTTCATACGCCCATTGGTCGTGCGGACGCCTGTACAAGGGGGAGTGCACGTCGGCGAAGCCGGCCCAGTTGCCGCGGAGGTCGTAGGACATCACGTGGATCGCGTCCAGCTCCCTGCGATAATAGTACATTATTGTCGAGGTTCGGAAGTAGCTACTTGCAGGCTGAGGATTCGTTTTAAACGGACGACCTTGGGAGTCCGTTTAATTGAATCCGAAGCCAGCAAGTAGCCTTCCAGCCGAGTCATATATAGTGCTTTTCTCAAAAATGGTGCAAGAAATAGAAATATTTTACAGAACTTACAGAAGCAACGTTCTAATTTTCCATTAATTTTCACAGAAAAAATACAACCATTAAAAAAATTAGCTTGCCGCCTTTAAAAAAAAAGAAGTGTATTTTTCTGCTGAAAATACGCCAACCTATTTGAGACACCTAAATAGTCGCGGTACCAACATTAAGCCTGTAACAGACTATCGCACCGCACCGCGACCTTGGAGCGTCGCACCCATAAGTGAGAGCGAGAGAGAGATATCTGTTTCTCGCTCTCACTTATGGGTGCGACGCTCCAAGGTCGCGGTGCGGTGCGATAGTCTGTTATAGGCTTTATAATAATAAGTGCTGATCATCTGTTTGGCTGTTTAAGGGACCTATGCCTTCATTTGATATGGCCATTTGAAGTTTTAAAAAGTTTGGAACTCGTTAAATAATGGAATTTGTATGCGACATTGCAGTCCCGAAATCGAGACTGCAATGTTTTTAACTTTTTAATTTTTTGAATGACCATAAACTACGCACTTCGCGACCTATTTTTTAACCGGCAACGTCGACTTTGCCGTCCATTTTTGAGAAAATAATTATTACGTTTTGTATAAATTCGTGCCTTGTCGAGATGAAAACGAAACCAATACGAAAATGGACACGTAGATTTTGCGTCTGTTAGATTTTAAATACCATTTGAAGTAACAAAATTGGATGATTGAAATACTTTTGTGTCGTATTTTTGAGCAAACCTTATCGGCATACATGTAAGGAGGTATGATTGACAATGTAGTTGTAGTTGAGCTCACTGGCACAGGTCGGGGACGTGGTAGCCCTCCATGAGCCTGAAGTTGGCAAGCGGCACGGCGGCGGTGAGCTCCCAGCCCTTGCCGGCGCGGAGGAAGGCGCGCCGCAGCTCCTGCACCAGGTACAGGAAGCGGTCCTTGTCCAAGAACGAGCCGCCGCGGTCCGCCGCGCCCGGGTACTCCCAGTCCAAGTCCAGCCCGTCGAACTCGTATTTGTTGAGGAAGTCTAAAACAATACTCGAGATTATAATGTATAATGATCATGACCCTTTTGACATTTTAAAAAACAGCAGAACGAAGAACAAGAGGAAAACCTCAAGTTTACCTAGCTCCGTGTTCTAGAACTTTTTATTGGCTTATCTTAATAGGTATTTAGTTCTTAATACCTAATTTACCTTTAATGTGCTATTTAATACAGTATTGGAGAAGAATTTAAATATTAATATCTTATTCTGCTCTGAAAAAAAGTACATGTTCCACAAAACGCAATACTTATTTTCTTCCTCGTGTAAATTAAACAATTTACTTGTTCTCACATCGATAGGTACCTACTATTTCTTTTTGATCCGCATAAAAGACGACAATAGTAGTTTATGCAACAGTGATATAATAAGGGTTCTTAAAATTCAAGGGTCGAAGTTACAAAACGAGACGTAGTCGAGTTTTGTAAAAAAAGACCCGAGAATTTTAAGAACCAATTATGAGCTGTTGCATACATTACTTTTTCTATGACAGCTGCAGCAAAAAAAAAAAAAAATAAAAAAAAAAAAAATAAAAAAAAAAAAAAAAAAAGAGTTATTATTAAAAAAAAGTTATTATTAAAAAAAAAGTTATTATTAAAAAAAAAGAGTTATTATTTTAAAAAAATTGAGTTATTATTTAAAAAAAAAAGTTATTATTAAAAAAAAAGAGTTATTATTGTAAATGAAAACATACCTCTTTCAATCAAGATGATCGGAACTTGTATCTTTAAAAAAAATAAAGCAGTTGTATTATACTCATAAGATGACTGCTAGCAGTCATCTTATGAGCCTATAGACAAAGCATTCAAATGACATTGCTTTAGATATCACTGTCAGTCATTTAATTGACACATTTAAGTGCTGGAGTAGAAAAAGAACATAATATGACATCAGATAAATACACTATCTTACGTAAATGTGTGTATGTATCTGCGGAAATGTGATGTTTGCGTTGATATTGTCACCAACCACCAGTGGTCTATCAGGGTAACATCATACATACAGTTTGATTTGATTATTAGAATATTAATGAAAGTGCTATAGAATATTGTAGCCGAATGGACTAGGAGTTCCGATACCGATAAATCTAATGCTTCCGCTAAGAAAAGTCGCTACGCCCCGGTCGATGCTGATGCTGTACAGAGTCAATTTGCGGTACATTTAGTTTTCTTTCACTAGGTAACGAATGGTAGCCTACTCGACGGTGATATTTTTTCATTAGTAACAACGTAATTTTCGTGATATTTTAGCGTTTGGCTTAGTTAGGTAGGAGTTTTAATCTTACCTCAGGGTCGATAACGAGAACCTCGTGTGTTTTCTCCGTGACGCCGATGAAGGCGTAGATGATGTGCGTGCACAGGTCGACGGGGATATCCTCGATGCCGTAGCGGCCGACGCCGGGCCGGTACACCGCCCAGCTGCTGAAGTAGCATACGATGCGCGCTCTGCCACCCGCTTTTATACCATAAAACAACAATTATAAACAAAAAAAGCGGCCAAGTGCGAGTCGGACTCGCCCATGAAGGGTTCCGTATTTAGGCGATTTATGACGTATAAAAAAAACTACCAATTTTCGGTGGAAGTTTACATGGTAATGTACATCATATATTTTTTTTAGTTTTATCATTCTCTTATTTTAGAAGTTACAGGGGGGGGGGACACATTTTACCACTTTGGAAGTGTCTCTCGCGTGAACTATTCAGTTTAGAAAAAAATGATATTAGAAACCTCAATATCATTTTTGAAGACCTATCCATAGATACCCCACACGTATGGGTTTGATGAAAAAAAAATTTTTGAGTTTCAGTTCGAAGTATGGGGAACCCCAAAAATTTATTGTTTTTTTTTCTATTTCTGTGTGAAAACCTTAATGCGGTTCACAGAATACATCTACTTACCAAGTTTCAACAGGTAAGTTATGATGATGATGATCATGACTGTAAGTGTAATGTAAGTAAGGAAACTGAAATATGGAGTGAAAAGAAAATTAAGTGGAAGTCAAAATTACACAAAAGTGTATATAGTGCAAAATTATGTTGACAGTAGGTATTTGGGTGATTCTTAAATTGAGTCCAACAATTTTCTTTTATCATAAACGTTTTTATTTTTTACATATTATTACATATATCAAAAGTACATACAAAAAGCAATTTTTTGATTCATATGGTCAAGCTTAATACCCTCAGGAAAGGTAAATAAAATGAGTACATAAACACGGTAATCGACAAACGCACCTATATTCTTGCTCAAATACTAAACGTTTCTTTTTTTTTAATAAAAATATATTAAAAATGTAATATTTGACGTTTTATAAGTACCTAATCTTGACATCCGCATCCGCATCCGCATCCGCGCATGTCAAAAATCTGCATCCGCAACATCCCTGGTTACGAGTACAATTTGACAATGGATTAACGGTTTAACCGGTTAACCTCGGGTTAGTGGGATGGTGCATGTGGTGCTAAATGTAGTTTCTAATTAGTTAATCTTTTCTTCTGAAGTACTCGTAAAACTTAATCTCTCGTCCTATGAACACGTATTGGTATTTAAACACGTTTGTCTATTATTTTATTCACGACGTCTACACAAGAGCCCGTACCATGGGTCACTGACAGTGTCAAAACTGACATTTACGCTATCGAGAACGTAATTTACTTTCAATACATCTCGTTTGCACTAATAGGTATGCGAGTACGAACGAGATGTATAGAAAGTAAATTACGTTCTCGACGGCGTTTATGTCAGTGACAAACTGATGGTAGCCGTAAAGGGAGAAGAGACGCCGACACTTAATTGAATACAATACAATGTATGCAAGTATATCCCACTTCTTACGTCGAAATGACAACAGTGTTGAACAATGATGACAGGCGTTTAGTTAACGGTATCATTTGTCACTTAACGGTGCATATTGCTCCAGTTAACGATGCCTACTGACCCAGTGTCTACCTTCTATTGTGCTCTTGTGCAACAAAGTATTTATTAGCTGGACAAGCGTAAACATGCTCTCGACATAATCTCTTTAAGGAAATGTTTTTTATTGAATGCCAAACAAAAATATATAGAGTCTGTGCGGAAAGAGAAGGGTCGTGAAATGTATGGGGTCCAATACATTCTACGACTCTTGTCTTTCCGCACAGACTCTAAAGGTGATATACGGGTGACCGAGCAAGTTTGGGGTGGGACTTATGTGATTTATATACATAATATATGATATTTGACGCGAGTACGTGATGGATTTGTAGATTATTGAAAATTGTATTTTAGAAAGGGAGTGAAAATAGTGCTTGTCAAGGACCCCAAGAAGTATTTAAACCAAGATATCGTTTTCTGAAAAGTCTGCGCTTCAGGTGTTAAAGTTCTAAAACAAAGGGCACTTTTTCTGTTTTAGCGACAAATAGGTACCTATAGGTAGGTAAAGCAGCAATTTTATTGGTCAGACGCACGTTAAAATGAAGATAAAGAGCTATCGCGTTATGCTAAACTAAAGCTTCTTCAAAGACAATAAAAATAAATTGGTAGAAAATAAAAATCAACTTAAACAGAGAAAGTAAATTGAATGTTTTTCATGACCTCTTCTTTATCTAATCTAATACCTTTAAACGAGCAATTCTTGTATATTTATTTATATATTTATTTCGGGGATCTCGGAAACGGCTCTAACGATTTCGATGAAATTTGCTATATGTTTTTGGAGGCGAAAAATCGATCTAACTATGTCTTATCTCTGGAAAAACGCGCATTTTTGAGTTTTCATAAGTTTTCCGAGCAAAGCTCGGTCTCCCAGATATAATTAAATAGATTTGTGCAAAGCCACAACAACAACATTTTTATTAAGCTTTTAAATTATACAGATTAGTCAAAACTGCTGTGAAAGAACTTACTTATTTCATACAGGCCAATTCGAATGTACACTGACTGACATCAGAATGGGTAGGTATATTTAGTTATCGTACGTCTCGCTCGCACCAATACATGCACGGAAATGTACGAGTGAAAGGCAGGATAGCCGAATGACATTATTTAGATGCCATTCAGTTGTCAGTGTATGTACGTTCAAATTGGCCTGAAAATCATAAGTAAATAAGTACAGAGCCCGTACCATGAGTCACTGATAGTGTCAAAACTGACATATACGCTGTCGAGAACGTAATTTAAATTACGTTCTCGATGGCGTTTATGTCACTGCCAAACTGGTGGTAGCCCTGCTAAGGTAGGTATAGGGTAAATTTTCAAATAGGCATTTTTTGCTGTCCCACGGCTAAAACTCGAAGTCCATAGGACTTAAAGACTAGATATGTATATATTTTCATTCAGTGTATTATAAACTTAAAAAATAATGTACAACTGTACCTTAAATATTATTTGTTTCTGACAAAATCGCATTTGAAGGTTCAAAAACAGCGAAATTTGCCGTTTTTCGCGTGTCCCAGTGGCGGCATAGCCCAATAAAAAAAAACATAACTTTGGATGTAGGCAACGTATTATTAATAGCCATTGATATAGTATAAAGAACTGGATACCCAATCAGCCGCCAAAAATGGCCCCACAAAAGTGATGTCAAAACAGATCATGCATTACTTTTTCGTTTAGTCTTGTTTGAAACGCTCAAATGTGAAGTTGTCAACAATTACGAAATGTGCCGTTAAAATATGTAAAAATAACAATGATAAAGCAAGGAAAAAGGATGGAATGTATTTCTTTCAGTTAGTTCTTTGGATAGCATTACATAATTTATGTAATCTGGTGGTAATTTTATGGTTTTGAATAAATTAATTTGTTAGTACCAAAGAAGGGATGTCAAGGAACAAAAATCTAATGAGTCGATGTGAGGTCAATATTTTTTTATATTTTTATATGGAATTCATAAGAAATAATATTATGTTTAAATTCAAGATTTCCAAGAAAACCTATGCGACGTGCAAAGTGGACTGCTATTTAATTATAGCAAGAGATAGGGGTGATGCAGTTTTAAACAAGGCAAAACGGCACTTGTGTGTTCGGCCCATTTCCCTGTTTCCGACATATACACCACCAATAAGGGCTTATATCGACTAACTGTAAATGCTAAACCTGTCTGAACACAGTGACAACCACAGGATTTCTTTTATAAAGTATAGGTAGACTTTATAAAAAAAATCCAATCAGTATCTAAATGTCCCCGTGCACCCGTGTTATGAGTAAATGTAGATCTTAAATACACAGTTATTTAATAAGTAGAATTTATTTCAAGGAAATTAGTATTTAAAGACGTATACTTACGAATTAAAAATTTAATTTGTTTGAATTTGAACCACGAATTAATTTTATTTGAGCTCCCGATTAAATTAAATTTGTTTTCTTATTTCAATTGGTCTTCCTGTACAGTAATACATATTAAAGTGTACCAAAGTGACTCCATTCGTTCATTATTCTCGTTTGACGTTGTTTGACGTAAATACGTTACGTTTAGTGCCATCGGACTAAATTTTTTAACAGTGTTGGTGCTTATGTTTGCAAATTTGACACTTAATGCTTACGACATTAAGCTCTTTTCTGTACGAAACATTTATCTTGACTCAATATTTATGTAAGCGTTTTTATCATAAATGCAAATGGTGCGAAACGTCATTGGGATCCACATTTCTTGACGTTTTTGTTCTGCTTTGTGTGTCTATTTCTTTTATATTAAGTCAGTGTTAATAGCTTTATATTTTTATAAAGAGTATTTTCTAGAGAATAAAATACAAATACAAAAATACATAAATTGTATTTCGTTACCAGGCATATGAAACATATAGGATAAAACAAATCAGTTTCACTTAAAATATTACAATTTGGTTAGCAGTAGCCCTCACACTAGGTCAAGCCTGTGTCGTGAGGACTCTAGGAAATTCCAGTAGATTTATCAATAAGATGATGCGAAAAAAATATACAGATAAATAACGAGTTTACAAATATAAATGAGCTAATATAAATTAAACTATTTTTAAAACCTAACAAACAATCTATATTTTTATTATTATTATAAAATTATGGTATTAAGCTGTGCGAGCTTGGGAGTGTGTGTGTGTGTGTGTGTGTGTACGTGAAAGAGAGATGTTGTGTTTACTGCAAAGGCTTTAATGTATCTTCTGTTGGCTGGTACGAGAGAGAGATTAACCACATACGAACAATGGTCTGAAATTCTTTAACTGTCATATCTTGTACATTGAAGAGTTTTGATATATGGTTATAAATAAACGGATGGAGGAATTGTGGAAAGCGTCTTGCATAAGGCGTTCTTGTCTTATTTTGAGGGACGCGGAAGATCCTTTTACTCCGGAACGATGCGAAACCGGGCGAATTTAATGTGTTTCGATGCATTATCGTCGCTACCTTAAGAATGAACAACTGGCGGACTGAGAGAGTGTTAGTTTCGGACAGCAGTTGGTTTGTTGGGAATACTGACCTTTGTGCCCTTTCTATGCTAAGCATGCCCCACCCCAGACCGATATTTATTGAATCATTTCGATAATTTAATACGTTATTTAATAAAACAAGGAAAGCCTTTTTATCGTTGTCCCGCGCGGCACTTGTTTTGTTATGACTTAAAGATACCCCCCAAAATCTTCTTTGTCTATTGAATAACGATTAGATTAACTTTACGACGCAATAGTGCGGTTAGTTGGGCGTCTATCGCCATTAAGTATGCAAGCGCAAACAGTTTTATCTAATCTAATACCTTTAAATGAGCAATTCTTGTTTATTTATTTATTTATTTATATATATATATATTTCGGGGATCTCGGAAACGGCTCTAACGATTTCGATGAAATTTGGTATGTAGGGGTTTTCGGGGGCGAAAAATCGATCTAGCTAGGTCTTATCTCTGGGAAAACGCGCATTTCCGAGTTATTATATGTTTTCCGAGCGAAGCTCGGTCACCCAGATATTTTATGTAAAAACAGGTAATAATCTCTTTTAGGCCGGTTACTAAACTTTAAATTGTTCGAGAGCATCACATTATATCCTACAGTATATTTGTGTTTGGAATATAATAGAACACTATTTTGTGAATGTATGTGTAAAGTAATCTCTAAAAAATATATTGAGATTTTTGGAAAAAAAAATTTTAAAAATTTAGTTTTTAAAAAGATGTAAACATCAAATTCTACAGTAGCGATTTTTTGTTCAAAAGGCATAACTAAATATTTTACACTGTAAGTAAAATATGCACCACTTTTTTAGTGGTGCATACGTCACGAGCAATAAAAATGTTTGAAATAAATAATTACAATACAACATTAATTAAACACTTGGTGATTTTCCACTATATTGTTACGCCAATTATTCTACTCAATCTAATAAAATAAAAAACCAGGGGATTTTATTTTTACTATTTTTTAAACAATTATAACGTATTTTACCCCACGCGCATTAATTCTACAGTATATTTTTTTAATGCACCATACAGCCTGTAATTAATGTTATCACAACGTCAAAGAATCTCCTATTAATACAATGAGCTTTTGTCACAATTGTAAAAATGGCTATCGTTAAATTATTTAAATGATCGGCGCGGGGCGGGAGGGGAAGCGATGGCGATACCTCAAGGCCGCACGGCCGCAAAGCAACGGATTGGATAGGATGAAGGTATCTTAGGGCGGTTACAGAGTAGCGTTTTATACGAGCGTACGCGTACAGTCACCAGCAATTAAATGTCTGCTAGTGCACGAAAATACTAACGACCTTTTTTCCTACGTCCAGTTGACCTAAGTTTAAAATGTATAAATTGCGAAACTTGTAACGACATGTGTCCCACGTTTAGCTGACCTAAGTTTAAAAAGTCTACCGTACCGCGAAGAAATTCAAAGGTGTATGTGAAGTCCCCAATCCGCATTGGGCTAGCGTGGGGACTGCCGTACGAAACTGATAATTTTATTTAACATCACGATTTTTGGTCGTTCATGAACTGTCAAAAGTGACGTTTCTTCAAATAAAAACGTCACTTTTGACACTTGTATGGATGGGGTATGTCAGTGTCAAACAAGTGACTAAAGTGACGTTTTTTTTTAGAAACGTCACTTGACACTTGTATGGATGGGATGTTAGGGTCAAACAAGTGAGAAAGGTGACGTGTTTTTAAGAAACGTCACTCTTGACACTTGTATGGATGGGATATCTCAGTGTCAAACAAGTGACAAAAGTGACTTTTTTTAAAGAAACGTCACTTTTGACAAGTATGGATGGGCTATGTCAGTGTCAAACAAGTGACAAAAGTGGCGTTTTTGAAGAAACGTCACTCTTGACACTTGTATGGATGGGATATGACAGTGTCAAACAAGTGACAAAAGTGACGTTTTTTATGAAACGCCACTATTGACACTTGTATGGATGGGATATATCGGTGTCAAACAAGTGACAAAAGTGACATTTTTTTTTTAAAGAAACGTCACTTTTACATGTATGGATGGGATATGTCAGTGTCAAACAAGTGACAAAAGTGACTTTTTTTTAAAGAAACGTCACTTTTGACATGTATGGACGGGCTATGTCGGTGTCAAACAAGTGACAAAAGTGACGTTTTTGAAGAAACGTCACTCTTGACACTTGTATGGATGGGATATGTCAGGGTCAAACAAGTAAGAAAAGTGACGTTTGTTTTTAAGAAACGTCACTTGTATGGATGGGATATGTCGGTGTCAAACAAGTGACAAAACTGACTTTTTTTAAAGAAACGTCACTTTTGACATGTAAGGATGGGATATGTCAGTGTCAAACAAGTGACAAAAGTGACTTTTTTATTTAAAGAAACGTCACTTTTGACATGTATGGATGGGCTATGTCAGTGTCAAACAAGTGACAAAAGTGACGTTTTTTTTTTTAAGAATCGTCACTTTTGACACTTGTTGACACTGATATATCCCATCCATACAAGTGTCAATAGTGGCGTTTCATAAAAAACGTCACTTTTGTCACACGAAAATACTAACGACCTTTTTTCCTACGTCCAGTTGACCTAAGTTTAAAATGTATAAATTGCGAAACTTGTAACGACATGTGTCCCACGTTTAGCTTACCTAAGTTTAAAAAGTCTACCGTACCGCGAAGAAATACAAAGGTGTATGTGAAGTCCCCAACCGCATTGGGCTAGCGTGGGGACTACCGTACGAAACTGATAATTTTATTTAACATCACGATTTTTGGTCGTTCATGAACTGTCAAAAGTGACGTTTCTTCAAATAAAAACGTCACTTTTAACACTTGTATGGATGGGATATGTCAGTGTCAAACAAGTGACTAAAGTGACGTTTTTTTTTAGAAACGTCACTTGACACTTGTATGGATGGGATATGTCAGGGTCAAACAAGTGAGAAAGGTGACGTGTTTTTAAGAAACGTCACTCTTGACACTTGTATGGATGGGATATGTCAGTGTCAAACAAGTGACAAAAGTGACTTTTTTTAAAGAAACGTCACTTTTGACAAGTATGGATGGGCTATGTCAGTGTCAAACAAGTGACAAAAGTGGCGTTTTTGAAGAAACGTCACTCTTGACACTTGTATGGATGGGATATGTCAGTGTCAAACAAGTGAGAAAAGTGACGTTTGTTTTTAAGAAACGTCACTTTTGACACTTGTATGGATGGGATATGTCGGTGTCAAACAAGTGACAAAAGTGACTTTTTTTTAAAGAAACGTCACTTGTGACATGTATGGATGGGATATGTCAGTGTCAAACAAGTGACAAAAGTGACTTTTTTATTTAAAGAAACGTTACTCTTGACACTTGTATGGATGGGCTATGTCAGTGTCAAACAAGTGACAAAAGTGACGTTTTTGTAGGAACGTCACTCTTGGCACTTGTATGGATGGGATATGTCAGTGACAAAAGTGACTTTTTTTAAAGAAACGTCACTTTTGACATATGGATGGGCTATGTCAGTGTCAAACAAGTGACAAGAGTGACGTTTTTTATGAAACGTCACTATTGACATGTATGGATTGGATATGTCAGGGTCAAACAAGTGAGAAAGGTGACGTGTTTTTAAGAAACGTCACTCTTGACACTTGTATGGATGGGATATGTCAGTGTCAAAAAAGTGACAAAAGTGACTTTTTTTTAAAGAAACGTCACTTTTGACATGTATGGATGGGCTATGTTAGTGTCAAACAAGTGACAAAAGTGACGTTTTTGAAGAAACGTCACTCTTGACACTTGTATGGATGGGATATGTCAGGGTCAAACAAGTGAGAAAGCTGAAATTTTTTTAAGAAACGTCACTAATACATTTGTATGGATGGGATTGTCGGTGTCAAACAAGTGACAAAAGTGACGTTTTTAACAAACGTCACTATTGACACTTGTATGGATGGGATATGTCAGTGTCAAACAAGTGACTAAAGTGACGATATTTTTTAGAAACGTTACTCTTGACACTTGTATGGATGGGCTATGTCAGTGTCAAACAAGTGACATAAGTGACGTTTTTGTAGGAACGTCACTCTTGGCACTTGTATGGATGGGATATGTCAGTGACAAAAGTGACTTTTTTTAAAGAAACGTCACTTTTGACATATGGATGGGCTATGTCAGTGTCAAACAAGTGACAAGAGTGACGTTTTTGAAGAAACGTCACTCTTGACACTTGTATGGATGGGATATGTCAGGGTCAAACAAGTAAGAAAAGTGACGTTTGTTTTTAAGAAACGTCACTTGTATGGATGGGATATGTCGGTGTCAAACAAGTGACAAAACTGACTTTTTTTAAAGAAACGTCACTTTTGACATGTAAGGATGGGATATGTCAGTGTCAAACAAGTGACAAAAGTGACTTTTTTATTTAAAGAAACGTCACTTTTGACATGTATGGATGGGCTATGTCAGTGTCAAACAAGTGACAAAAGTGACGTTTTTTTTTTTAAGAATCGTCACTTTTGACACTTGTTGACACTGATATATCCCATCCATACAAGTGTCAATAGTGGCGTTTCATAAAAAACGTCACTTTTGTCACACGAAAATACTAACGACCTTTTTTCCTACGTCCAGTTGACCTAAGTTTAAAATGTATAAATTGCGAAACTTGTAACGACATGTGTCCCACGTTTAGCTTACCTAAGTTTAAAAAGTCTACCGTACCGCGAAGAAATACAAAGGTGTATGTGAAGTCCCCAACCGCATTGGGCTAGCGTGGGGACTACCGTACGAAACTGATAATTTTATTTAACATCACGATTTTTGGTCGTTCATGAACTGTCAAAAGTGACGTTTCTTCAAATAAAAACGTCACTTTTAACACTTGTATGGATGGGATATGTCAGTGTCAAACAAGTGACTAAAGTGACGTTTTTTTTTAGAAACGTCACTTGACACTTGTATGGATGGGATATGTCAGGGTCAAACAAGTGAGAAAGGTGACGTGTTTTTAAGAAACGTCACTCTTGACACTTGTATGGATGGGATATGTCAGTGTCAAACAAGTGACAAAAGTGACTTTTTTTAAAGAAACGTCACTTTTGACAAGTATGGATGGGCTATGTCAGTGTCAAACAAGTGACAAAAGTGGCGTTTTTGAAGAAACGTCACTCTTGACACTTGTATGGATGGGATATGTCAGTGTCAAACAAGTGAGAAAAGTGACGTTTGTTTTTAAGAAACGTCACTTTTGACACTTGTATGGATGGGATATGTCGGTGTCAAACAAGTGACAAAAGTGACTTTTTTTTAAAGAAACGTCACTTGTGACATGTATGGATGGGATATGTCAGTGTCAAACAAGTGACAAAAGTGACTTTTTTATTTAAAGAAACGTTACTCTTGACACTTGTATGGATGGGCTATGTCAGTGTCAAACAAGTGACAAAAGTGACGTTTTTGTAGGAACGTCACTCTTGGCACTTGTATGGATGGGATATGTCAGTGACAAAAGTGACTTTTTTTAAAGAAACGTCACTTTTGACATATGGATGGGCTATGTCAGTGTCAAACAAGTGACAAGAGTGACGTTTTTTATGAAACGTCACTATTGACATGTATGGATTGGATATGTCAGGGTCAAACAAGTGAGAAAGGTGACGTGTTTTTAAGAAACGTCACTCTTGACACTTGTATGGATGGGATATGTCAGTGTCAAAAAAGTGACAAAAGTGACTTTTTTTTAAAGAAACGTCACTTTTGACATGTATGGATGGGCTATGTTAGTGTCAAACAAGTGACAAAAGTGACGTTTTTGAAGAAACGTCACTCTTGACACTTGTATGGATGGGATATGTCAGGGTCAAACAAGTGAGAAAGCTGAAATTTTTTTAAGAAACGTCACTAATACATTTGTATGGATGGGATTGTCGGTGTCAAACAAGTGACAAAAGTGACGTTTTTAACAAACGTCACTATTGACACTTGTATGGATGGGATATGTCAGTGTCAAACAAGTGACTAAAGTGACGATATTTTTTAGAAACGTTACTCTTGACACTTGTATGGATGGGCTATGTCAGTGTCAAACAAGTGACAAAAGTGACGTTTTTGTAGGAACGTCACTCTTGGCACTTGTATGGATGGGATATGTCAGTGACAAAAGTGACTTTTTTTAAAGAAACGTCACTTTTGACATATGGATGGGCTATGTCAGTGTCAAACAAGTGACAAGAGTGACGTTTTTGAAGAAACGTCACTCTTGACACTTGTATGGATGGGATATGTCAGGGTCAAACAAGTGAGAAATGTGACTTTTTTTTAAGAAACGTCACTTTTGACACTTGTATGGATGGGATATATGTCGTTGTCAAACAAGTGACAAAAGTGACGTTTATTATGAAACGTCACTCTTGACACTTGTATGGATGGGCTATGTCAGTGTCAAACAAGTGACAAAAGTGACGTTTTTGAAGAAACGTCACTTTTGACATGTATGGATGGGCTATGGCAGTGTCAAACAAGTGACAAAAGTGACGTTTTTGAAGGAACGTCACTCTTGACACTTGTATGGATGGGATATGTCAGGGTCAAACAAGTGAGAAAGGTGACTTTTTTTTTTTTGATATTGACTTTCAAAGTATTGTCATTAGGCTTTTTGAACGTAGCTATTTTAAGCGTAGCAATTTTAAAAGTATTGGTCTCAAGTTATTTGTTATTTATTTTGATTTCTCGCAAAGCACTTGTTATTATTCCAATATTTTTTTGATAACACGTGTTAAATAAACAGATAATTGTAGAAATATAAAATTTTCGAGTGTAGGATGAATAAACATATTTTTTAAGCATAAAATAAAAAATAAAAAATCATAATAAATAGATCTCACGGTATCCGAGTGGTGCAAATTTCCATATCAATTGAGATTAATATTATGACCTAATCATCAAATTTTCGAATTGTGTAGGAATTTTTAAGTTACATTTATATCGATTATTTAAAAAATAACTATAGATTGAGCTTACTGTACACAGCTCACAGGAAACTCTCGGGATTTCTTTGTTATTAATCATGAACTAACTTAAGACATATAATTGATACATTATCCCGACTGTATGACTTAGTCTGTATAGTGTTCTAGATATTGACCCTAGGGTCATTAATTTCATGAAGAGCTCAATTACGGTACTCGAGATAATCGTATCGTGGGCATCTGTAAACCCTAAATATTGATTAGAAAAAGCTTTCGAGACTGTACGAATTAATGCAAGCAAAATTTTTTCTTCCCCCGCCTATTTCGATATATTTTGGAACGACTACAATGACATTTGTATGGACGCTTCATATGTTGGTACACAGTCGAAATAAAAATGTGTATTTCATAATAATAGTTGCAAATATAGTGTTAAAATATATAGCAAAATAAATAAGTGAGTTGGTTATATGGTGTAAGAAATTTCGCCAAAAAATATTATTGACGATATTTGTATGGCGACATTTGTACGGCTATTTTGGCCGTACAGATGTCGATTGCGGCATACAAATGGCCACATAGTGCCATACAAATGTCGAAAAGGCGTCATACAAATGTCGTCAGGGTCTTACAAATGCCACAAAATTAATAAATAGTGACTTTAACATTTTGATACTGCCATATAATTACGAAAAAATGCCTGTCAAAAGCGCCTTAAATATTGCTAAATAGTGCCATACAAATGTCGATGTTTAGACGTCCATATCTAGCTAACTATAAAAAGTAGAGGGGTGCCTCGTACGGTATATTTTTTGTTGTAAAGAATCCTTCCTAATTCGTTGATTATAAATCAGAATTTCCAAAAATAAAAAATTGCCATACAAATGTCGAAAAACACCCTCTTCAAAAATTGACCCTTAATACTTAGTTTTTTTTTTAAGATTATCGAATTATACATAGGGGCTCGCCCTATTCGGAAATCATGTTTTTTTTTAACTATACTGTACTTACTTACTCTATATTTATACGTTTTCAAGAATCCAATCGAAAATACATGACTGTATTTACAAAAAATTACTTGTTTATCTACCTACAGGACGGCCAAAAATACGTTTAGGTACATAACATTTTTATTTCTGCATATTGCTGTTAATTTATTCAAACATGTGCCTTTGTGTAGGAATCAAAGCTAAAGGAAATATTTTTAAAATAATTTGTTTTTAGTTGATAGATTGTAATTTTTATTTTGAACGCCATTATTTAAAAAACAAAGTTTAATAAGTAAAAAAACCCTAAAAAATATTTGTCAGGGCAACGTTATTCTAAAAACAGGTTTCTAAATTTGGCAACGGTCAAAAGTCGTTACAAACATTCTGGTAAATTCAGTCATTCATTATGCTCTATCTGCCGTATTCGAACTTCAAGATATTCACAAGCGACGACACGTACTAGATCCATTCTAGATACGTTATAGTTTAGATTTCAACTAGTTCTCTTTTGCAGCGCAATTCGGGCAACCAATGTCACTTTTACGATAGATCGTGTTAGATATCTATTAGATGTGAATTAGATCTCTAAGTAATATCTTGTGGAAATCGTTCAAGAGTATCTCCAGAATCGCGGAAATGTCAAATTTGACAGGTTAGATCTACATATCGTTATCGTATCTTGGCGGTGACTAAAAGATATCTAATAGATGTCTATTACAAAATCCGAATCGGGCCCATTATCTATTCTGAAATAGACTAGCTCCGCACCGTTTATGAAATCAATAATCATATAAGTGTAGGTATACCATTTCATAAAAGGACCGAGACGAGTTAACATTTACATAAAACTGTGTTGCGTTAAGGGAATACTCGAACAAACGGTTCATCAGATACGAACCCATTTAAGCAGCGACTACTTATAGCTTTAATTCGTGATTTTGTGTTGCCATTTCGATGTAATTTAGGATGTACAAAATGCCATTTGTGCAATGCAAGGAGGTTGGGTTAACTAGGTATGTGCACGATTATTAAGATTTAGATTAACTGTAGGTCAGAGTCATTCAGTTTCAGTTACAACAGAGTTGTTTTATTTGATTCGATTTTCACACAAAAGAAAATCATATTTTCTACTTAAAACAAAGGTTTAAATTTCACTGGCAAATTTAGGATTTTTGTTTTGTATGGCCTTAGGAGAATAGTATGGACCACACTATACTTATTAGATAGTTAATACGTTAATATGTAAAAAAAACGACGGGTTGTACTCCGGGAGTGCCGACAGAAGTGAAAACTCAATGACTAGTCCAAAATGTCTGCAGCGCTATGTATAATTGACCCATCCTCCTTTCTACTGAAAAACTTTAGTTCCGAAATGGCCGGTCAGTGAGCTTGTTTAAAATTCTAAATTCAAATTTGTAGCGTTAATTGTTTATAATTCGAATAGAAATTGTAAAGTTACCTTGCAGACCTCGCATATAAATATATCTGGTCATGATATTTTGAGTTTTATTCACCAGTACTAGAGTTCACTTTTATTAGCGATTTCATCAAGATATAGTTTTATTGAATTATATTTAAGTGATATAAAGTTAGCATGTAACTGTGAGATCCCCGTATTTCTGCCCGTACAAGATTAGATCCTTTTTCATGTAATGTCATTGAGTTTTTTTTATTGATTTAAATGCCATCTAAATCAGTGGCCATTTAAATCTTATAGTCACGTGATCGCCTTACACTGTCTCGAGTTTATCATTTTTTCCCCACCTTAAAAAGTGCCCAGCGCCGCTAAAGAAGTATTCACCTCAAAAACTTTGTTAACGTATTTTTGGACCACCATGTATTATCGAGACTTTCGGTCCAATGACCATCTTTTAGAGCAAAGTACCCAATAATTGCCCCGTTTCCAGAATTGGAAGCCACTGTGAGTAGAGTTTATTAGTTAGCTCCTATCCCTTCTGGTAACGGACACGCTTAATCTAGCTCTAGCCTAAACGTCCCTATTAATTCCGCTCGCCTATCGCAGTCCCGACCACCTTTTTAGGGGTCAACAAAGTTTTTCAAGATGATTCGGGGTTTGCCCAGATGCTACACCAAATTTGTATCAGTGTTAACAGCTGAGAGTTTATATCTCATCTGTTACTATGTTAACTTAACAACTGAAACAATTTTTGAAGTGAATACTTCTTTAGCGGCGCTGGGCACTTTTTGAGGTGGGGAAAAAATGATAAACTCGAGACAGCGTAAGGCGATCACGTGACCGTAAGGCGATCACGTGACCGTAAGGTTTAGATGGCCACTCATTTAAATCAATAAAGAAAAACTCAATGACATTACATGAAAAAGGTTCTAATCTTGTACGGGCGGAAATACGAGGATCTCACAGTTACATTCTAACTTTATATCACTCAAATATAAATTCAATAAAGCTACATCTTGATGAAATCGCTAATAAAAGTGAACTCTAGTACTAGTGAATAAAACTCAAAATATCATGACCAAATATATTTAGATGCGAGGTCTGCAAGGAAACTTTACAATTTCTATTCGAATTTTAAACAATTAACGCTACAAATTTGAATTTCGAATTTTAAACAAGCTCACTGAGCACCAGCAATTTCGGAACTAAAGTTTTTGAATAGAAAGGAGGATGGGTCAATTATACATAGTGCTGCAGACATTTTGGACTAGTCATTGAGTTTTCACTTCTGTCGGCACTCCCGGAGTGCAACCCGTTGTTTTTTTGTGTTAGGTACTGGGTTTTTTTCTCCCAGTAGTTAGCAGGGTAAATGTTTATTTTAATATTTACGTCGACAGGTGATTCGTGTATATCTTATTCTCAGTTCCAAAAGTAATTGTTTTGTTTTTGAATTTGAAACCTACAGAAGTAGGTCAGTGTTAAAACCACTAAGTTAAGATCAAAATAAGTAATTTAAACGTAGTATTAGCAGTAATCAATAAACGTCAAGTATGAGTGGCTGTGTGTGTTGTGTGTGACGGCATCCACTCGAGACGCCCCGCTCGGATGCGATTACGATGACTCGCATCTCGAGATTGCCGGCGCGCGGCGGCGCGTCAATTTGTAATCTCAAACGCTCGACTATCTATGTAATGATATTACGTCGTAATACATAGTTTGGCATAACAGTATTTTTTATTGCACTTATGTAGGTACATATAATTTTTTTACACTTACAAACACAACGAACAACTTTATTTCGTAAAAGGATTACTAAGTACTACCCATAGGTACCAATAAATACAACTCTGCCAAAAATGTAAAAGCTCATAAAGCTTTACTACAGTCATAGGAACTAATATTCTACCAAGATGTAGGGTTTATTTATTTATAGGATAAGGCTAGTAGTTTTGTGAAGTAAAACTTTTATTGTGTTGTTTATCAATGCATGACCGCATTTCGACCATATAGGTACATAGATCAATAATTCTGTAGCTATTGGTCTGTTCGTGCTGGCCAAGTTCTTTAATGAAAAAGCAACAGTTTGTCCCGAAAGCTAATTTAACTCGAAGCGAGCCTGTTTCTTGGATGTCATCTGTTACAAAGTGGTTTGAAACAGAAGGCTTGCATCGCATAGATAAACGTAATATATCCCTACTTTAGATTATATATTTTAAATATAATATTATAAATGCGACAGTAACTGCCTGTCGGTCATCTCTTCACGCTTAAACTGCTGTAAGTATTTAGATGAAATTTGGTATGGAGATGGAGATAGTTTGAGGCCTGAGGAAGGACACATTGTCATATTTTCGATTGTCATGAGCAGGCCTCGGAGTTTTTTTAGCACGGTAAGACTAAGGAGAGCTATGGAGTCTTTGTTAACATTAAAATTAAATTCATACTCATACTCATCCTCATTAATTAAGTTCGTCCGAATCGTTTTATAAATACTTAGACTACTTATATGTAATTAATTCTGTTTACATATATTTAATTAAATGTTATATTATAAAAAAGTAATAATATGTATATGTGTATGTTAATATTAGGGTTCCGTAGCCAAATGGCAAAAAACGGAACCCTTATAGATTCGTCATGTCTGTCTGTCTGTCCGTCTGTCCGTCTGTCCGTCCGTATGTCACAGCCACTTTTCTCCGAAACTATAAGAACTATACTGTTGAAACTTGGTAAGTAGATGTATTCTGTGAACCGCATTAAGATTTTCACACAAAAATAGAAAAAAAACAATAAATTTTTGGGGTTCCCCATACTTCGAACTGAATCTCAAAAATTATTTTTTCATCAAACCCATACGTGTGGGGTATCTATGGATAGGTCTTCAAAAATGATATTGAGGTTTCTAATATCATTTTTTTCTAAACTGAATAGTTTGCGCGAGAGACACTTCCAAAGTGGTAAAATGTGTGTCCCCCCCCCTGTAACTTCTAAAATAAGAGAATGATAAAACTAAAAAAAATATATGATGTACATTACCATGTAAACTTCCACCGAAAATTGGTTTGAACGAGATCTAGTAAGTAGTTTTTTTTATACGTCATAAATCGCCTAAATACGGAACCCTTCATGGGCGAGTCCGACTCGCACTTGGCCGCTTTTTATTATATTACCCATATTGCAGTGTCATCGCTCCAATATTTTATTTAAGTACTTAACGTACCTACATACTATAATTACTGTTAAGATAAGGATATTGGTGTCTTGAAAATGATGCCCAATAATATAATATGTATATGTGTATGTTAATATTATTATATTACCCATATTGCAGTGTCATCGCTCCAATATTTTATTTAAGTACTTAACGTACCTACATACTATAATTACTGTTAAGATATTGATATTGGTGTCTTGAAAATGATGCCCATGAATGCGACTTACGACGTTTATACTGCCCATTATGTGTGAACGAACTGTTTTGTAGACGTAAGGAAGAGTAACGCATAACTATTCTAAAATATTGTAGCTCTATATCAACCTTAATGAATAATAAACAGTTTTAATATCTATGGAATATCGTTTTAATATGTCGAATACGTATTACCAATGTTTATAATCATAGGTTGCATGTCTTAAGTACTTTTTTAAGTGATAGGCCACTTATGATTAAACCTCTTTACCTAAATATGTGTATGAGTAAATCAGATGTCACATTATGTCATGAATATATAGTTACGTATTTCGTTATTGTGATGATCGCTGATATTTATTAGGTCTAGAGCTGTACATAATTTACTTGTACTTAATTAATGAGGATGAGTATGAGTATGAACTTAATTTTAATGTTAACAAAGACTCCATAGCTCTCCTTAGTCTTACCGTGCTAAAAAAACTCCGAGGCCTGGTCATGAGTATCATGACACATTTGACAAAAAATTTTAGCTTATAATTTTCATTTATAAGCTACAATTGCATTGGTGTTATGAATGTGTATGCATTTTTATGTTTCACTGGAGAGCAAAGTTTGTTTAACCCTCGTGTCTTGAATCCCGCGCAACGCTCAAGATTCAACTTTTCGAACTACTCGCTATGCTCGTGGTTCAATTTTGGAATCTTTCGCTTGCTCGGATATTAATATTAACACAAGGAATTAAACAACAACTTTGCCCTCTTGTAAAACAAATAACATGTTAACCGCTTTCAAGTAAGTTACGATTTTTAAGATTTAATTAAACATGTTTATAAACCGCCGCAGAGATAAGCCGGAATAAGTCGAGCCAAGCAGTCTAGGCATCTGTCGCGTAAACAGAGGACGCTGGTTCGATTCCAGCTCTGCGGGCTCAGCACGGTTCCATTTTTATCGACGATCACTATGCCCGTCACTTCGCACTTACATACTTGTTAGAACGTGACAGGCATGGTGACAAATGATAAAAATGCGACCGTGCTACTAGGGCTGGACACTGAAGCCGTCATAGTTTTTTCCTTTATAGATACCTATATAAACATTTAATTCGGTTTATAGTTGACACCGAAAGATTGTGAACTCGTTAGTTTAATTAAATAGTAGTATGTATACTTGAAATAATACAAATTAAAATATTTTCACCGAAAGTAATTTAATTTGTACATAGCCCAGCAGAGACATTCTTATCATGTGATAGTAGGAGGTCTGTGTCAAGCAAAAAGTCCGGCCCGCCCGGTTTGCCTCCGTTGTCTGAGCCCGTACCATGAGTCACTGACAGTGTCAAAACTGACACATACGCTATCGAGAACGTAATTTACTTTCTATATATCTCGTTCGAACTAATATACGAGTACGAGCGAGATGTATAGAAAGTAAATTACGTTCTCGATGGCGTTTATGTCAGTGCCAAACTGATGGTAGCCGTACTGTTCCTATATGCGTAGAGTACGTGCAACCGACTTACCTGTCAATTAAGCTACCGCGATGCAGCTCCGTTTAATTGCGCGGGCCGCCGCCTGTTGGGTTTGAATTAGCGACGTAATACCGCTTTCATTAAGAGGCTTCCTTAAACTACGAGGTTGTTTCAGCCTGAAACGCTCCAATTATGAACTATGATACTAACCGGAATAAATGAGTACCGCGCGCTAAGATTAATTATGAACATAGTCGAGATCCAGATCCACTACGACATTTACGATACCTACCTATTATCATCTATTGTAGAATCAAAATGCCTGCTAGTATCACCGATCAGCGGCTCGGCTCTTTCCACTAAAACGATAAACCCGTAGGAAAGTTCTACAATAAGTGTAATCAGAAGTTACAGATGTCGAAGATGACATTTGAATTAAAATTTGAAAAGCGCGAAGAAGGGGATGCTTTTGTGTGGAGACTAGGTACAGTAGTACCTACCTAAGAGTGTAACAGTAACTTTTCACACCACCTATTCGGAAAAGAGTTTTTCACCTCAGCAGCTCGAACAAGGGTACTTTGCTACTTAAAAACAGTGAGCAAAATCGCATTTTGCTCACTGAGTGAGACAAAATGAGCAAAATGTGATTTTCCTCACTCGGTGAGTAAAATGCGATTTTTCTCACTGTTTTTAAGTAGCAAAGTACCCTTGTTCGAGCTGCTGAGGTGAAAACTTAATTGTTGGTATATCTTAAGAAAACATGAGTGAATAGGTAAGTGATGAAGAAGGAATACATCTTTCGGGTTCTCTAATATGTTCTCACTGCTGAGGTGAAAAGTTTTGTGAACTACACGAGATCAAAGTTATTTACACCTCGTGCGCTTTTGAGTCCCTTACTACGCTCAAGATTCTAAATTAGATTCACTCGCTACGCTCGTGAATCTAGTATAGAATCTTTCGCTTGCACGGGACTCAAAATAAGCACTCGAAGAAATATTAAACTTTGATCTCTTGTTGTACAAATAACTATTTCTTCCCTACTAGGAGGGATCAAAGTGGCACTTTTCCTCCCTGCTAGGAAGTTCTAGCACACTATTTTTACATTTTTTGCACATTATTGTTTTAGCTTAAATAATCTGTTTAAGCATCAGATTGGTTCAACACTAAGATTTTTTTATTTTCCTCATAGTTGATGTGAAAAGCACAGTATGTGTCACACGGTATCAAAATTATTTCGTCTTGGGCGTTAACACTTGAATCCCTCGTTACGCTCAGGATTCTACTTTAGTATATTGTAGAATCTATCGCTTTATTCAGGCAAAGAGAATAGATAGTATAGAGGGGTCCTGTCATAGTAAATTTTGTAGTCACAGCAAATTTACTGCCATCTATCGACACACGATTAAAACTCAAAATGAAAATGTATAAAACTATCTAAAAATATATACAGTGTGGAAAGATAAGTCGGGCCCTGGAGGGAAACTACCTTAAATCCTTAAGCTGGCTCATTTTACTTAAAGGAGACCTTCCTTTATTTTTAAAAAGAAACTAAACTGCATTCAAAGATTTTCTAAAACTCGCTTGCCTCGCCCGGGACTCGAACCAACTAAAATTAAAAAACAAACACTCCCTATTTTATTATACTAATCGATAGTATTATTATTCAGGTTAAACTTCTCTAACAAACATTAGTCTTAAAAATAAAAAAAAGCGGCCAAGTGCGAGTCGGACTCGCCCATGAAGGGTTCCGTATTTAGGCGATTTATGACGTATAAAAAAAACTACTTACTAGATCTCGTTCAAACCAATTTTCGGTGGAAGTTTACATGGTAATGTACATCATATATTTTTTTTAGTTTTATCATTCTCTTATTTTAGAAGTTACAGGGGGGGGACACACATTTTACCACTTTGGAAGTGTCTCTCGCGCAAACTATTCAGTTTAGAAAAAAATTATATTAGAAACCTCAATATCATTTTTGAAGACCTATCCATAGATACCCCACACGTATGGGTTTGATGAAAAAAAAATTTTTGAGTTTCAGTTCGAAGTATGGGGAACCCCAAAAATTTATTGCTTTTTTTCTATTTTTGTGTGAAAATCTTAATGCGGTTCACAGAATACATCTACTTACCAAGTTTCAACAGTATAGTTCTTATAGTTTCGGAGAAAAGTGGCTGTGACATACGGACGGACAGACAGACGGACAGACAGACAGACATGACGAATCTATAAGGGTTCCGTTTTTTGCCATTTGGCTACGGAACCCTAATTATCGTTAAATCTAACATTAACTTTATTTTACTATCAATTTGTTACAAGATGGTGCACCTGCCCACAACAGCAGAATTGCCAGGGCTTACCTCAATGAAAATGTCAATGTCTGGATAGGTGTAAACGGGACCATAAGATGGCCTGCAAGAAGTCCAGACCTGACGTCCATGGACTTCTTTTTATGGGGTCATGTAAAAAATGTTATTTTTATGAAACTTACTATGAAACCGTTAAAGAACTAAGGGTTGCGGTAGAAAATGTTATTAGGGGCATACACCACAACACTTTGCTGAAGGCTACAAGAAATGAATTGCAACGACGACTAATTTTATGTAGCCGGAACGAGGGGGCTCATTTCGAACAATTTATCAGTTAAATAATTTAAGTGTAACAAATTGATAGTAAAATGAAAAATGAAAAAAAAATGAAAAAAGTTTATTGTATAAATTTAGGCATACAGTAAATCACGTCCCTGTGTCCTGATCTAGGAAACCCTGTGTTACAGGACCCAGTTTCGTTACTTATACTAGTTTCTTAATCTATATATTGGTAGGTACAAATTGTACAGAGAGTTACACTGTATGTGTGGGTGTGTTCGTGTGTGTGCGTGTGTGTGTGTGTGTGTGTGTGTGTGTGTGTGTGTGTGTGCGTGTGTGTGTGTGTGTGTGTGTGTGTGTGTGTGTGTGTGTGTTAGTGTGTAAAAATGCATACTATAATATTTATGATAAGGAAGTATTATTTCAATGTTATTATTATAAAATGTATATCTATGTAAGTATTGTAAATATTTAATTAATTATTTTAACACGTTTAGGAGGAGTTCAGTGTCGTGGTAATCTAGTTGAGTATTAGTTAAATACCGTTTGCTAGGAGGTCTCTTTATGGGATGTAGTTTGCAGAATGATTTCTTTACTAGAGCTGAAATGAAGGGGTGAAATCTTTGGGCAAATTTTGTACGCGTTTTTGTGGTTTTCCAGCGCTGACGGCGTCTTGTGTCTGCTTCAAAAATCTTGTCATGCAGTTTTCCATAATTGTACATGATTTTTCTAAGATACAATTGGCGAACCGAGAGAACATTGGCAAGCGTGTATAGTTCTTTAGTACTGTATCGTGATGGTTTCCGGTAAATAACTTTGAGAAGAGACCGTTGGGCTCTTTCTAAAGTAATGAGGTGCGTCTTTGCCGCCCTAATAAATAAAGTTAATGTTAGATTTAACGATCATTTTTACTTTGAAGACCACATGTTTGTTAGAGAAGTTTTATCCTGAATATAATACTATCGATTAGTATAATAAAATAGGGAGCGTTTGTTTTTTTTTATTTTAGTTGGTTCGAGTCCCGGGTGAGGCAAGCGAGTTTTAGAAAATCTTTGGATGCAGTTTTGTTTCTTTTTAAAAATAAAGGAATGTCTCATTAAAGTAAAATGAGCCAGTTTAAGGATTTAAGGTAGTTTCCCTCCAGGGCCCGACTTATCTTTCCACACTGTATATGGATAGATGATTTTATTATTTTTATACCATTTCGACCCATGTTCTTTCACTGATACCTATGTGTTAAAATTGTTAAATGTGAAACGCTGTCGTCAACGCCATCTAGCCGAGCATAGGCTAAAGGTGTGTGCGCCTTTATTACTCTTATACGGAGTTACATATAATATGTAACATATGTCTTTGATTCAGGATTCAAAGTACGCCCTTGACGGAAATATATCATTTTGATCCCCTGTCACACAAACTACTATTTTTTGTTTGAAAATGTTTCAGCCCCATGTGAAAATAAGCACAGCACAATATTTCGTGATGGTTATTGTCATTACCTGTTTTGAATTAAGTATGGAACACTAACAGTTATAACAAGAGGCACAGATGGAGTGTTCGTACATACCATGTGAAGCCATTTCAAGTGCGACGTCACGTCGCACTCGTGTCACCGTATTCGAACCGCCTTGGCAGTTCTCAAGGTCAAATTGGTTTGTGTACACCTCCCGTTTAAAAATCAAAACCACAGGAAAGATGGTTGTTTGTGCAGTGAATGGGTGTCACAACGCATCATATTATAAAAACAAACAGACTGACATTACATTTCACGCGTAAGTATCGAGTTTAATGTGATATTTTTACCTAATCGTAAATATAAAAATCCTAAGTTTCTTTAGCCGCCATTTCTTATAAATGTTGCCAGTGTAGTGATTTTTTTTCCTCAAGATGAGACATGACGTTTATATTCTAGAATAAATACGCTTAATTGAAGTTCCTTGTATAATTGCATAAAAAATATATATTTTAAGTATTTCATTATTTTATTTCAATTTATGTATTATTTTTATTATTTTATGCACATTCTAAATAAAAATAGTCAAAATGTATCCGTTTTTTATTGAAAACTTATTTCACAAAGTACATAAATGCAAAAAATCCTTAAAAGGAACATAAAAAGCTTTGGCTACAAAATCAAATCTACACACATACAAATTAATAATAACCAAGTGTTAAGGATGTGGTTAAAATACCCCAATTTGAGAGAAATATCTATATACTGGCAACACGTTTTTGTATGTATGTGTGTGTTGCTGAGTGTAAAACACGAGCCTCCCACGCACACATCGATCTAGTTTCGGCTTCACTTTTGACAGGTCAGCCGTATGGGGACTATCTGTCTATGCGTTATTCGTTTAAGAGAAGAACATAGATTTTACGCAGCGATTGGATATCCGGTAAGTTGATGTGATTTGAGATTGGATTTGAGATGGACAGGAGGGAAATTTTAGGACAGCAGCGCGGTTTCATTAGCTGCGCATTTTCATTTTATCGAGTACCTAAAGTCTATTTTTTTATTCCGTAGACTAAAATGACAACCACAAATGTCAAACGTACAAATAATGTGGCCAGCTTAAAACAAACAGTGCTCATCTTTGATTTCGGTTTGTGAATAACCGATAAATATTACATTAATTTTAGATTCAAAATAAACAAAAAATTAACCCTAAATGGTCCTTTATAAAACGGTCACGAAAAGTACAAAGTAAGGTTCTCATTTAAATAAAACTTAGTATACGTAGAGAAATAGGATGAGTAACTTGGTGAATTATGAGCTATATGATATGTAGCTTCGATGTGACTGTTAATCTTACAATAAAATCGCTTTAAATATTAGAAATATTGTGTACCTATAGACCTGGATACAAAATTTCTAAATACCTCAAAATGATGGCATTTTTACCTACACTATTTCATATTTTTAATACCTCTCCTAGTGTCCCCTTTTAGCACGTCACGGATTATCCATTCATTGTGTTACAGACACTTCATCAACAAATATAAGTACTTCCCAATCGTTTAATTTCGGTTAGTAACGGTTGTAGCACATCACTATTTATAAGACGTAAAAAACTAGCAACACATGAAATGTCATTTTAGTCTACCGAATAAAAAATAGACTTTACTTTAAAGCGCAACTTAAATTGTGTTTAAGTCACGTCTGACTGTCACTTTCCTAATAAAATGACCGTTAGCTTTGCTTACCGGCCGTTAATGGTACACAGTTAAGTGGAAACGCCCAGCTGGAAGATGATAAACTGCTTAAAATTAACGGTGTAAGACGGCGCAACTTCTTTTAAATAAACCCTAAATTCAATATCAGGTATGGCGTAACTTATACGACAACGAATCTGTACTTAAACAAACAACTTACAAGCCGGGTACACAATCTTTTAATCCCTAATAAGACATAATGTGGTTCCAGATCACGAATCGCATCATTCCTCCGCGATCTTGAAAGATATTTCACGCAGAAGTATAAGTACCTGCGGAATTATAATAAATCTACATAATGTGCGGAGGCAAAGTTCGTACGAATTCCTAAGCAAGGTAAACGTGCTTAGAAAATTGGAATAAATGGAATTTAAAAGCAATTATGACGAATGTTGCAATGTCCTCTTTAAATTATCTTTTACACAAATATTAAAAGGAATTTCATATTCTGCGTGGATATCGTCTGCAAATCGTCTGATACACATAATGTAGGCTTAATAGTCACTAGATAGACAATCATGAAACACAGAGGAGGCCTATCACATATACTTTTTTAAACTATATTTCCATAGACAATGTTTGGCGGAAAACAATTACTTTCTTTTTAAAATCTATAGTTTCTCAAAGGACTGTCTCTCTTTCTTACTATCTTTGTCTTACGCTAGTACTAGCACCCAAAAGAAAAGGATGAGTAGGTATAGTGTTTTTTCTTATTTACCTAGTGACAAATTGGTTTGACCAACTAATAAGTTTTGCAATAGACAAATAAAGCTGGTAAAGCAGATCTTGTCAGTAAAAAAGGCGCGAAATTCAAATTTTCTATGGGACAATATCCCTTCGCGCCTGTAGTCTGTGCGGAAAGAGAAGAGTCGTGGAATGTATGGGGCCCAATACATTCCACGACTCTTCTCTTTCCGCACAGACTCTACATTTTTCAAATTTGCCGTCTTTTTCTACTGACAAGATCTACTTGACCATCTATAGTTAGGTTTCAGCTGCTGATTGTGAACTCTAGCAAAATAGTTGTTTATCATCTGAGTAGGCAACTAAATAAATGTCAATTTGATCAACGCAAGAAAATAATGTTTAAAATATTTTTTCAGCCTTTATTTATCCACCCTCTACGAGTAGTAAGTATGGCGAAATCGGGCCCAGTCATTCAAAACTCAGTAAAAATCATTTAGGCACGTAATTGAATCACTTCGTATGCAAATAACAAAATAAATGATGCATTTATTAACCACAAGATATGGCGAGGGCGTTCTAATGACTCAAGGTCCTGTTCGAGGTGAAGAACGCACTGAAAGTTTAACGCAAGGGCGACGAAACGCTTACGTGGCTGCAATCAACTTGTCAAGTTTTGAAATATGACTAGGAGCCGCCGGCGTGTCGCCATTAGTCGCTCCTCTCCGGGCTCACTCGCAGTTCAGACGCCAACCCGGCTAGTACCGCGGGAAAAGGTGAAATGGCTTTCTACTCTAATAATAGCTTATTTCCAAATCAACCACCTATACCCAATGGCATCGCGGCGCAAATGGACGAAAAGTCGAAGAACAAAATCATATTCCTGGACGTTACACCCAATCGTACTCCGAGATTACCGACGCCTAATAATGCCATAGCCCCTATACAAGATAACTTGATCAATCCCGACATCACCAGAGACATCATTTATGAAAACATCAAGCCGGTGTTTGCTCTCCTGAAGATCATGGGCGTTCTTCCATTAACCAGGCCAGTTCCGGGAGTGACCCAGTTTCAACCTGCCTCTCCCTCAATGCTTTACTCTGTCGTTCTCTACTGTTCTCTTATCGCATACCTTTTGTATCTTTCCCTAAATAAAGTCCAAATAGTGAGAACCGGTGCGCAAGAAGGTAAATTTGAGGAGGCTGTGATTGAGTACCTATTTACAGTGTACTTGTTTCCGATGATTGCAGTCCCTTTATTGTGGTATGAAACGAGAAAGATTGCCGAAGTTCTCAACGGATGGGTTGAATATGAGGTAAATATTATTTTTTTACACTAGCATGAAATGACTGTCACATCTTCTTACTTTATTCTTCATATTTTTACAGATTGCTTACAAAAAACTATCAAACCGAGTCCTTCCTGTAGGGCTATATAAAAAAGCTCTTGCCATGTCTATAGTCATCCCAGCGCTTTCAACAGCATCAGTGATCATCACACATGTCACCATGGTCCACTTCAAATTATTACAAATTATTCCATACGTATTTCTGGAAATATTGACTTACATGTTGGGCGGCTACTGGTACCTTCTTTGTGAAACACTCAGCATTTGTGCGCACATCTTGGCAGAAGACTTCCAACAGGTATATTCTTACATGGAAAAGCACTAACTATTATATATATCGCTCCTCCTTTTCACATGAAAGTATTTATCCAGCGCACATTTCGTACTTGTAATCACTGGAATGTTTTGTGTTATAGGCTCTTCGTAACATTGGGCCAGCCGGGAAGGTCGCGGAATACCGCGCGCTCTGGTTGCGCCTCAGTAAACTGGCTCGAGACACCGGGATCGCGAATTGCTATACCTTCACTTTCATGAGTCTCTACTTGTTCCTTATCATCACACTTTCGATCTACGGTCTACTCAGCAAAATCTCCGAGGGTTTCGGAGTCAAAGACATCGGTTTAGCTTTAACTGCTTTTTGCAGTATTATGCTACTATTCTTTATTTGTGACGAGGCGCACTATGCTTCTCATAACGTAAGTTCAGCAATTGATCTAAATATCTTCAATAATTATTGATGAATTCTATACGACCTAAATGATAATGAATTCTAAAGATCAATATATTAGTCCATAGTTAGTCATAGTATAAATTAAATGAACAAGTTTTCCCATAAATGTGCACCCTACTGTCTATCTATGCGCAAATATGTTACTTATGCATTTGTATAATAAATTCGAATAGGTACGCCTGAACTTCCAAAAGAAGCTTCTAATGATTGAGCTGTCGTGGATGAACGCGGACGCACTGACCGAGGTGAACATGTTCCTTCGAGCCACTGAAATGAACCCCTCCCAAATCAGCTTGGGAGGCTTTTTCGACGTCAACAGGACGCTATTCAAGTCGGTGAGTTACGGGTTTCAATAACACAATCGATCGAGATAAGTTTTGATACAGCTACGATACAATACAATTTTATCGGAATTCAAAACAAACCTACTTGGTACGTACCAGAGGAGGACCGTAGCTAAAGCTGTTTGTACCAAAATTGTATATATATTAGCATGCATCATCCACACTGTTAACTGACAATTCTTAAACTCGTACAGCTCAAGAAATTTTTGAATGACCTATCTAACGACACCCCACACTATAGGCTGGAAGCTAAAAAAAGGTCATCCCCACTTTTCGACCATGGGTCCAAAAAATATAGAAAATTCGTGAAAGTAAAGCTAAGTACAAACTTTTAAGGAAAACTATAGCGAACTTGATGTGCTCAGTCGTTTTTGAGTTTTTGCAAAAAGTCTATTTTGACGGAACGGAAACCTACACGAGCATGGCCTGGCAAGCTCCTGGCCGTTTTTTTATTTTTAATTAGCAGGTGACTAAGCTTGCTTACTCTAAACTAAAAAAAATGGAATTATGAATGTTATCTTCAAATCAAATCTTCTATTTTGTAGTATCTCTTTGTTAACTTTTAAACACCCTGTAGCTCCTAAAGTATTGATCGTAGAGTAAAAATACATTAGCCTAATTTGTAGAAACTTTTGTCCGAACGAAGTAATTATAATGCTATTCGAGATATGAGCAAAAATCTGAAAACCGGTACCTTCAACCCCCTACACCCCTCACCCCCGAGGACCTTTAGTATGTTCATCTGGACACCACGAGGTATAATTGCACCAATTTACAAAACTACACGAATTATTTCCCCTGATTGCCCATATTCGACTTAATTTGACGAGGCTAGTGCTAGTATGTGTATATAATAGAGCTAATAAGTAATAGAGACGTAGGGAGTAGAGAGAAGTAGGGAGATAAATTCAATTGCGCTGATAATCGTTCCTGCGGACGGAGATTAACCCTTCACAGATGAACATGAAAGGATTCTTCGATGCAAATGGGATGCTCATCAAGCCGGTGATATTCGGTCATATAGGTCGGTTGTCGATAAGGAAGGACCACTTCTGATTCTATATTTGTATAAATCTCATTGAAAACTTTAAGTAGGTACGCTATAACAATATTAATATAATAGCACACCTGCGCTGTTGATAATACATACACAGGTAAGTATATGCTAACTGCAAACTGGTGCAAACTCGACGCTGTTGACTGAAGTTGCAACCATAGTCTTACTAGATAATTACGTCTAAAGGCTTCGTCACACAGGCGCGTTTTCGGGGCGCGCCGCTTTTACATATAAAACGCTCACGCCCCGCTCACGCCCCGCCCGGAAAACGCGCCTGTGTGACAGAACCTTAACATGTTACAAGTGTTACAGCACATTATCTACTACCGCTATTCGTTAAACAGAACGCCGTTTGCTATTACTGCTATTAGTGTCGAGTAGCGTGTACAGTAACAGGTACATTTGCGCTACCTATGTATGCAGGCTTGTTGAATCATGTTCACGCTTCATTAAATATATTGCCAGTACGCCTACTAAAACGAAATCGTGTCCATGTCCTTCAGTCGAACCATCGTGTCAATTGAAAATACATAATTATATAAAATATATGGGGATTCAAAAACTAGTTGGAGGCTTTTGTAAGCCTGCTCTGCTATCATTATTAATAATTAAAAAAAAACAACAACGGGTTGCACTCCGGGAGTGCCGACAGAAGTGAAAACTCAATGACTAGTCCAAAATGTCTGCAGCACTATGTATAATTGACCCATCCTCCTTTCTATTGAAAAACTTTAGTTCCGAAATTGCTGGCCAGTGAGCTTAAATTTGTAGCGTTCATTGTTTAAAATTCGAATAGAAATTGTAAAGTTACCTTGCAGACCTCGCATCTAAATATATTCGGTCATATTTTAAGTTTTATTCACCAGTACTAGAGTTCACTTTTATTAGCGATTTCATCAAGATGTAGCTTTATTGAATTATATTTGAGTGATATAAAGTTAGAATGTAACTGTGAGATCCTCGTATTTCAGCCCGTACAAGATTAGAACCTTTTTCATGTAATGTCGTTGATTTTTCTTTATTGATTTAAATGCCATCTAAATGAGTGGCCAATCTAAACCTTACGGTCACGTGATCGCCTTACGCTGTCTCGAGTTTATCATTTTTTCCCCACCTCAAAAAGTGTCCAGCGCCGCTAAAGAAGTTTTCACTTCAAATATCGCGGAAAATGTCAACAATTGTACCTTTTTAGAAAGCTTATGAACTGAGGAACTTATTTCTGTAATTTGTACGCTAGTCTGTAAATTACAAATTTTGGAAAAAAAATACATAAACATGTGACTTCAAATCCATTTATTTGTAAAATTTAGGGATGTTTTTGCATATATTTTTGGTTTTTCGTAATCAGTATTCATTGGCTATTAGGCAAATGCTGTTTTTTTTTATTCCAAATTCAACTAGCTTTTCAAATAAAAAAAAACTAAAAAGTCAAATATAGCTGGTCAACCAAATCTTGTCAGTAAAAAAAGGCGCGAAATTCAAATTTTCTATGAGACGATATCCCTTCGCGCCTACATTTTTCAAATTTGCCGCCTTTTTAACCGACTTCCAAATCTAAAAGGAGGAGGTTATCAATTCGGTTGTATGTTTTTTTTTTTTTTTTTTTTTTTTTTTTTATGTTTGTTACTCCATATCTCCGTCATTACTGGACCGATTTTGAAAATTATTTTTTTGATTGTATGTATATGCATACAGATTGGTCCCGTTTTTGTCAAAACCCAGTTCTGATGATGGGATCCATGAGGAATCGAGGGAACTCCTCAAATCTTAAAGGCACACATATAGTGATTTTTGTATTTTTATCAACAAATCAAGCATATACATTCAAAAAAGTGACATTTGATGAAGTGGAACTGCTGATGATGATCAGAACGGAACTCTTCAACGATGCATAGCACACGTCTGACGATTTGTCCTCTTCGTTATGTTTGTTAAGCAAGTTAAGTTTTTAAGCTACATTTTTGTCAAGCTCGAGTGCTGATGATGGGATCCATGAGGAATCGAGGGAACTCCTCAAATCTTAAAGGCATGCGTATAGAGATTTTTGTATTTTCATCAACAAATCAAGCATATACATAAAAAAAAAGTGACATTTGATGAAGTGGAACTGCTGATGATGATCAGAACAGAACTCTTCAACGACGAATAGTTCACGTTTGGCGATTTGTCCTCTTCGTTATGTTTGTTAAGCAAGTTAAGTTTTTAAGCCACAATTTTGTCAAGCTCGAGTTCTAATGATGGGATCCACGAGGAATCGAGGGAACTCCTCCAATCTTAAAGGCATGCGTATAGAGATTTTTGTATTTTCATCAGAAAATCGAGCATTTTCATTAAAAACCTTCGCATTTGATGAAGTGGAACTGCTGATGATGATCATAACGGAACTCTTCAACGACGCATAGCTCGCATTTGGCGATTTGTCCTTTTCGTTATGTTTGTTAAGCAAGTTAGGTTGTTAGGCACATTTATGTCAATCTCAAGTCCTGAACATGGTATCCATGAGGAATCGAGGGAACTTCTCAAATCTTAAAGGCATCCGTATAGAATTTTATACATTTTCATCAGAAAATCAAGCATTTACATTAAAAACTGTGGCATTTGATGAAGTGAAACTGCTGATGATGATCAGAACAGAACTCCTCAACGACGCATAGTACACGTTTTGTGATTTTCAATTTCGATTTTGACTTGGATTGGGCCCCGGACTCCGGACTCGGACCCGTACTCGGACTCGGACCCAGACCCGGACCTTGACCCGGAAAACCACTATGATACCTAAACTAAATCAACCACTATGATTACCATAAAATGTATACATATTACCAAATAAAGTATAAGCACCGTTAAGTGGGTTAGGCTAGTAGTTAGAGAAGTCGGTTTTTTTCTATTAAAGATTATTCTACTGTCAAGTCAAGATCTGGTTGACCAAGTATAACTTGAAAACCAAAGTAACGGCCATAAAAAACTAAATTATAAAAAATAAGCTGTCAATTTGTCATTGTGAAATTGTTCAATTCCCCTTATTCCCCGCCAAATCGATGGCAATTGACGTACACCTACTTCCTTCAATAAAAATAAGGTGTCCATGTAGCCGGTGTTTATTAATTTTAAGGCCTATAATTAAGTGTAATTAATTAGATGGTGAATTAACTTGCATGAGATATTGCGTATTGAAATCTATTTAGGTTGGTAATTAATATTATTCAACTCCTGATCACCGATTAAAATTTTTCGTATATATAAAATAATACAAAGACTTAGGTAAATTGAATTAATCTTACCAAAATTGTTCACAGCTACTAGCTACGATGGTGACTTACCTAGTTGTACTCCTGCAGTTCCAAATCAGTATACCCGACGATTCGCGTGTCCAGGACCCGGATGACGATGATGATTTCATGAATGCGACCGCCTCGGTCACCGAGGCTCCCACCACTTTGACCACCATCACCACCCTGCTCACCACGTTAGCAAAGAAGAAAAGGAAACATTAAATATATATCAATCTTCGTAAGACTAGGACCAATGATTTACTTATTACAATAAATAAAATAGTAAATAAATAAATATTACGGGTCAATCTTACACAGTGCAATAAACAAAAGGAAATAATTATGTTACCCTCTTCCACTGCGTATCACCTAACGATAGGGTACTAAGCTGTTATTAGGTACATCAACCATTTTACAGTTTTTAAAGAGCAAGAGTTATCACATCTATTAGGTGTCGCCGGACACTTTCTGCTAAGAAGAACAAAGAAATGTATGTGTTATTTCCCTGTCACTCTCAGCAGGATAATAAGGAAGTATGCAGAAAGGTGCATGTGATAACAAAATGAAAATAAGGATGAAGTGATACGTTGCATTACGTTCAATCATTTCATATTTTTTGCTATTATGGGTATTTTTCTCCATTCTTCTTTGCAGAAAGTGTTCTACAAAAAGAAAGGTTCTGCAGAATTATGACCTTTTTATGTTCAGCCGGTACCTCTATTTAAAATGGGTTATCAGTTATCACACCTTGGCGGTGAAAACACGTTTAATAAAAATTAACGCACGCAATGTTTATAATATTTGCATTTTTAAAACTATCAGATTTCAAATTAATTAATTGTTATTAAATACTTAGACCGCTGTGACGAACAGACAAATATAGCCGCATTAAAATAGGTACTTTTAAAATACCATTTTGGTGGTGACTTTAAGAGTTCATAATATTCTGGTATTTATATAGGTAGGTATTTGTATTGTAGTGCCTCGAGACATCGAATCCGCCTCTTTTATTGAACTCTTGTTTGTGTGCGTAAAGAAGAAATAAATTAAATGTGTACCTAATTAAACGTTTTTGTTTTAAATTAATTTATTTTGATTACCACCCAAAGTTTGTGATCAGCTACGCAGGCTTCGTTAAGTGGACGCACAGGCTAATCAGCTACAAGCTTCGTCACTTACCTACTTACCTTACAAATGATGTAATCCGCAACAGGCTTTGTCAATCTAAAGTTCTTATCCACTAAATTAAACTAGGCTTTTGGTGCCATCCCGGACCGTAGCCGGCCCAAACGTCCTCATGTCACTGGCAGCGTTGCCCCGTTGAATTGCCAAGAAGAAGGTCCCATGGGCGTAGGTAGATACAGCCGCCCCCCCCCCTGGAGCTAAAATTTTACATACAATGCATGGCCCTGTGGCCTCTGCCCCCCCCCCCACCAGGCCTATCAACTCGCCACCCCCTAGTTCACTGGCTGGCTACGCCCTTGTAAGGTCCTGTAGTCTCTACCGCAGCTGGTATGAAATCATACATTGGTTCCAAGGCAGAATAATTCATGTATTTCTGTTTAGTTTAGCCGATTTAGCGCTTCATCCGGCCAGTTGTTAACCTTTTGGACGCCAATGACCGATATATACGCACCGCAGGTCCAACGCCAAAGACGTATTCATCGGTCATAGACCACAGAGCAACATAGACCTAGGTGCATATGCATAAAGTTCAATTTCAGTTTTGACACTTCGGTGACGTGCGGTCTGAGCACAGACATACAATTCCCGCTCGCGCTTGACAGACAGCAAGTGTGCGAAAGGGAAGCCATCACGTATATGAACATCCCATGAGTGCGAAAAAGTCAGACTACCAATGAGAAAACGTAACCACTTTTGACTTTGACGACGGCCGCGGACGGCCAAGAGCGTATCACGGTAATTTTCAAATTGAAAAATATACACGGATTAGGACAAAAAGTATTACATAAAGTAATTCAGCGAAGATGGTGTATTGTAGTGTGTCGGATTTCAGTGTTACAGTGCCAAATAATCCAAGCAAATACTCATTTCAGAGGATTTATGATATTCCGAGCGAAATTTTCATAGCGATTTTTTTTTTTTTTTTTTTTTTAATTTATTTAGGTAAACAAACAGTCACTAGTAAACAAACAGTCACTAGTTAACAAACAGTCACTAGTTAGTCACTTTTGTCAAATTAACAGCGTAAAAAATGTAAGAAGCCGGTTTATAATCTTCATTATAAGTTTTTCTTCCTTTGTGTGCTAATATTTTATCATATTAGTCTATAATTTAAAATATTTTGTGTAAAAACACAACCTGTTACTTTACGCTAGGGCTTGACAAAATGTTCATATGACAGACATCGATAACTTGTCGGTATATTAATAGCTATGTAATTATTTCTTCACAAGACATAATTAAGATATTAGATTTTATAACCGACTTCAAATAATAACGATTGTTATACCTTTTTGAAGGTGCTCATGTTTAGCGATAAATTTAAACTTCACTTTCCAACACAGTAAGAGTTACATTAAGATAAGTCTGCAACGATTTTGATAGCACACGCAGTGCAAGTGTTATTTATACGTCATAATGTCGTAGAATTTTAACGTTTAAAATAACACATTTGAAAAAGTAGCCGATGAAGCAATCAAACATCGACAGATTATTAATTATGTTGTAACATGACATCACTATTTTTGATCTCACATAGACAATTTACGCACACACTTGCATTTCATTTTTGGTCGCACTTTTGAAGATTGACAGTTGTTCTAGTCATATTAATTCTATGCGTCTGAGAGACAGCTTTTGTGTTTGACACGGCGTGGAAAAGGTTAAGGAAGGCGTCAAAGTTGTCTCGCCTGCCTACGTCTACCCCGACCCCGCCCATGCCACAGAATAAATAATAGTGCTGGGTACTGAAGATATACCTACACTCTAACAAAACGCGTCTATTACGACAGATATAACAGCTAGGTGGGGCAAGCGCGAGCAGGCGTCCGTTCCGTAGGGGTGCGCGTACCTACCATGGCTAGACACCAAAATTGGTGTGGGTCGCATGTACCTACTTACTTACTTGTAGGTAGGTACTTGTAGCAACGCGACGACGCCCATGCTTCTTCGTCGGCATCCACTTGATGGCTATGTTGCCTATGTTAGCCCACCTATCCGGATGCATGCGATAGACGTGGCTAGCCCATTTGAACCTGGCGGTTTTTTTGCCAACAACGTCAGCAATGCGAGTTTTAGAGCGCAGCGTGGTGTTCCGGACGATGAAAGCTTCTTCGTAGACTCTGGCTAGCGATTCGTGTAAGAAAATAAAAATGCGATAAGCCTTACCTGGCAAATAGATCACTTTGAATTGAAATGACAGCTTGAAAATTGCTAGAAAAATACATGAAGTTATATTTTTTAAACTGGAGCGAGTTGTCACTTTTTTTGCCGTACTAATTTGAACCTTATCACCGAGACAGAAAGTTGTTCGTACCAGACTAGAGAAAACGGTCCACTTGAGATAGAAAAACCCGAGCCCTGTGTCTCACTCGCACATGTTGCCAATGTTAAAAAGATACCATTGTGGTAGAAATTATATCAATAAACTACTGAATTTGATTACCTTCTTATACAATTTTAGTGCTATATTCAGATTACAGTTCTGATATCTTTTAAGTAATCTGTAAATAATTATGATGCCAATATTATTAACTGATTACCCCAAGCGCATACACAGCAAAAAAAACCTAAATTTTAGTATGGTAGGATTTGTAGTAACTTTAAATATTAATTGGTATCCCCAACTTGATGACATTTCTTCAAAACACGTGAATGCGAAATTTCTTAAAAATTGTGAAGAAATGTTGTGTTAAAGGTTGTTGGAGTGAATTGCTAATTGTGGAATATTGTTTCACAAGAAAGCCACAATTATTACATTTTACTATAAAAATACAAGACAACATTGTCAAACTCATTAGGGTGACTATGATGTCGGCACGTTGTGAATCGGTCTCACAGAATTCTTATTATTAACGTAGGTAATGTAAAAGTAAGTTTAACTTAATAGGTATGTCTTTATTTCGGCATGTTTAATTTAAGATTTGTTATAGAATAATTGAAGGGATGTTTACAAAAACAACATAACTGCTTAGAGCGGTTGACATTTTTTAAGAACATTGTTAATCGTTTCAGGTGTCAACCAGTGTAGTCAGTTATGTTGTTTTTGTAAACATCCCTTCAATTGCCAAAATTAAAAACCAAAGTGCTTAACTCCTTAACATTACAGACTCTCATTTATACATAATATTTTGTTACGGAAAAGGTGTGTCAAACTGTTTATATATATATGCAATCGATTCTTTATAGGTAGGACACATTTCCGTCAATAGAAAAAAGGCACCAACTTTAAAAAAACGTCATAAAGTCCGTCAACCAAATCTTGTCAGTAGTAAAAGGCGGCAAATTTGAAAAATCGCGGGTTAGCAACACTGTGTTCGAATAATTCCAAAATGCGTGTCATCTGTGTTTTATCTGTGGAATGTGGATCGTGAACGACAGCCGTCACCTTATTTGTTTTCATTTGGTTTTCATTCTGAATCGTTTCTGTTTCAAGAGATATTTCTGCTGTCACCATCAAATACCAATACATTAAATAAGAATAAGCAAAGCTAAGGGGCCTACAATGTACAATCATGCTCATTGATGGTAAACATTACTAAAAATTGAGGTTATGACAAGTACATACTGGAAGAACTCTTTCGAACTTTTAAGATTATGTTCAGTTTTTTTGTTTTAGGGTCAAAAGGCATAAATAAAATTAAAACGTATGCCTAAATCTATCCAACAAGACCATAAATTGTGTCCTGGAAACCGTCCATAGGCCCACATGTCTAATATTTTCAGCAATCAGTTGTGACTATTTACAAAGATGCAATAATACTACAGAGTATTATGCTTGGTTGAAGTGACCCGGTAACATTGGTAACTTCATTATATTTTTTCAATTAATGACCTGAATTATAGTGTAAGCTAAAGTGACCCTTATCTTATTTACCTTTAAATTAAATAAACACCCAAATATCAGTTGTTTTATTTTTAATATGTAATCCTATTGTACAATATATACCAATCAAAAAAATTACACAGGTATGTCATATTCATCCAGAAGAGTACACTAATTTACATTAACAAGTGGCATATTATATTGTAAATAACAAATATATGCACTATCTAATTATCTGCATTTTGATATGATTTTATTTTAGTAAACATAGAAGACATAGATAGGGAACAAAGAGAATATAAGCACTACGACAGGCAGTTGTTTTTGATATCTTCAAATTTGTTCATCATTTTGATTAACATTGTTTTAACATCGCTTTTAAATTGTCCGTCCATGTTTCAAATTTTTTCAATAAACCGCGAGTGACAATTTGAATTAACGTACGCAGGGCGCGCTCAGCGGAAAAAAAAAATCTTTTGGTTCGATGTACATTGCTGCTATTCTTAGCGCAATACTGCTCTTTGAGTGTTGCCCTACTTTAGTTTGCTTTACATTGCTACTGACAAGATTTGGTTGACGGACTATATTTGCTAAACAGATCTTCAATGACGCTTACACTTAAAAAAAGCGGCCAAGTGCGAGTCGGACTCGCCCATGAAGGGTTCCGTATTTAGGCGATTTATGACGTATAAAAAAAAACTACTTACTAGATCTCGTTCAAACCAATTTTCGGTGGAAGTTTACATGGTAATGTACATCATATATTTTTTTTAGTTTTATCATTCTCTTATTTTAGAAGTTACAGGGCGGGGGACACACATTTTACCACTTTGGAAGTGTCTCTCGCGCAAACTATTCAGTTTAGAAAAAAATGATATTAGGAACCTCAATATCATTTTTGAAGACCTATCCATAAATACCCCACACGTATGGGTTTGATGAAAAAAAAAATTTTTGAGTTTCAGTTCGAAGTATGGGGAACCCCAAAAATTTATTGTTTTTTTTTTCTATTTTTGTGTGAAAATCTTAATGCGGTTCACAGAATACATCTACTTACCAAGTTTCAACAGTATAGTTCTTATAGTTTCGGAGAAAAGTGGCTGTGACATACGGACGGACAGACAGACGGACAGACGGACCGACAGACAGACAGACAGACATGACGAATCTATAAGGGTTCCATTTTTTGCCATTTGGCTACGGAACCCTAAAAAGCTGAAGTGGACAAAAGGGAAGCCTACCTTTATGAACATACCATGAGTGAGTGCGAAAGAGGCCGACTACAAATGAAAGAAAAAACCCGACTACTTAAAATTTCACTTTATTTAGAAAATGACACACCCTACTGATATATTTCATGTTATCCTAATATCCCACATACAGATGTCTTATGGTCACCCTAATTAGAACGAGATGCAGGGCTCTAGTTTGACTTCTCATGTGGACACACTTTTTGGTCAATGTACTCGATCCAGTTTATTAACTCTAAATCCGTGGAAAAATATAAATCAGATTTTAGTAGAAAGGAGGCCTGAACTGAAATCCGAAGTTTGGATTCCCAAACCTAACCTAACCTACATAACGACCTTTTTCAAATTGCAGATTTTTCTGCTGACAAAATTTCATTGCCAGACTATAAGCAGACTACCTATAATATAATAGGCATAGGTATACTTATATGACTGCACCGTAAGATAGTGAACCCGTTAGTTTATAATCTAACGTAGGTTAGGTTAGGTTAGTTTATAATCTCCCTACCGTCAGTTTATAATTTAACTAGCGAGATTATAATCTGACGAGTAGGGCTTGCAAATATTCGAAACTTTCAGATATTCGAATATTCGACTTTTTCTGACGACGTATTCGAATATTCGAATAATTATTCGAATATTATAAAAAATAAGAAAAGGAACGAGAAATCGGTTCATTATCGTTTTATTCAAAAGCTTTTTTCACATATTGCTAAATCTAAGGATATTTGGCAGAATCCACTTATTTGACTAGATTTTATCATATAATCATATATCATATAAATAGTATTTACAAGATGCCCACATTTATAAAAACAAGTAAAACGCCAAAATTAGACGTATTTAATATTTCTAGATAAAACTTGTTATAAATGCGTCGTCGTTGCGTGAAATAATATAACTTTAACCATCCAAACACCTAGTATGTAAGTATGTAAGATATTTTTTTTGTAGGTAATTATTTTCCGATTTAAATTAACTTGTAATCACTCAGAGGCCTGTAAAAAGGCCTTTAATGTCATGGTATTTTGAATCTTTATTGACTTTATTTGTTTTGGAAAGTTATTATTCCTAATGGTCGGCTAATTATATAATATTGGAATATTTAAGGGAAAAAGTTAGTTGAGTACTGGGTGGATTATTCGTCAGCTAAAGGTGCATGGTTAGATTACCAAGTTGGGCAGGTTTGGTATGATTAAATTTGAGAATTGCGATAAGTGGCAAGGTTTAGACTTCAAAAATTCGCTTAACGTACGCTTGTACTGAATAAACAGAATGACCCTTTAACTTAAAACATACGGACCGTACAAATAACATACTTTTTGATTTCGTTTTCTTTTAAATTGAGTTAGGTTTCACTGTATTCACGAAGTCTATCGAGAGGAATACAGTAAAAATATTATTTCCTTCGTGTTTGGGTACCTACCGTTCCTCATTCACTGTAAATACCCGTAAAATACACAGAAACTGTAACTACAGCGGATGACATAGATTTTTTTATAGTAATAAAAAATATTCGAATATTCGAAACCTGAGCGGCCGAATATTCGAATATCAAAACAGGTCGAATATTCGACAAATTCGAATATTCGAATATTCGAATTGCAAGCCCTACTGACGAGTGTTTAAATATAAAGGAACATGGCAACGCGCAAAACAAAACTCAGATGGCGGCGCTATCGTTAACCCACTATGTTAATTGTTAACCCATGAACACATTTTAGGTACCTACCTGTTTATGGAGAAAATAACTTTTAACTCAGGTACTGCAATGAATAAATTTGTATCATGTTTTGCGAATTTATTTAATAAGAATAATCTAAACAACATGCGGACCTTATACAAATCCTTGATGGGTAACAAGGAATAAAGGAACTCAAAGCTACAATAGAAATAATATTTGAAACTCATATAAATAATTTAATATATTATCATTGGTCATTTTGTATTATTATTTGTTATTAAAAGCTACTTACTTTATTTTGTCACGATTGTATGTTTTGGACCAAATGAACGTTGAACTGAATTTATTTTTTTGATATGGTAATGCGTGCTGTCATATCACTCCAACTCTCTGACCAGTGATTGATTATATTCTCTTTGTCTCTGACTCAAATCCAGTGTAAAAAAAAATCCAGTGCTGCCAACTTGGCATATTGATTCCAGATCTGGCATATTTTCACAGTCTTTGGCATCAAAATTTTCCATTTAGCATCTGGCATACTTTTTAGCATAATTAGTGAATTGTGTCCCTAAGCCAAGTTTGAAACCTACTTGGCAGTGTAATCCATGGCACAACCGGTATAGTACGGCTCTTCTCAGGTGAATTTTTCGCTTCGAGCCTTAAATCTTTCAAACAAAGGCCATTGTCTCTATTATCGCAAATCCGCTAGCTACCGAGTTAGCACGTGCCAGTACAACATTCATATTGAAAAACAACCGGTATCGTCATAGTATTAAGGTTCAAATTTAATGTCACTGATATTCTAGATATTACGTTTTGGTAGTGTAGGACGATAGACCGCCCCGAAGCGATACGGTACTCATATTATTTTGATACTTAGTGTGGTGTTAAAAATGAAACATGGTTATTTATGATAAAGCGTTGTATATTTGTTATATAACAAAATCTAAGGTAACAATGTAAATTTAAGATTAAAAAGATTAACATAGGTATAATCAGATATACTTAATCAATTTCTTATTTATAATTGTTAAAAGTATTTTTTTTGTAATTGTAAGAGAATGATTTATTTAATTTTATTTAGTGTTTTTATTTAATTTAGCTGTCCTTTCTTGCTGTCCCAACTTTATTTGCAACAAAAATTATTTTCACTTGTAATATATTATTTTTGATTGTTGAAGGTTTATAATTATAAGAAAGAAATTGATTATATCTGATTTTTATGACACGATTTTATCTAGTAGTACGTATATCTGTTTATATACCTACACGGAAAAATGTTGATTATACCTATGTTAAACTTTTTAATCTTAAAGGACCCCGCAGCAACCATAGGGAAAAAGTGGTTTCTGTTAAATCTCACGAAATTTTAGTATGATGTTAATTTGGCTCTCTTGATTATTTTTTTGTATGGGCACAACTCTCTCAGAAGTATACTTTCAGAAATAATCAAGTATGTAATTGTCTATTTACGCGACATGTTTTCTAAAATCGATATATTGTTATGACACGCACTGACCGTTACTGACGTTATAAGGTGCAGCCACCAACTGTCAGTCATGTACGCTTGTTTAAACCCGTGTAACAAAGCAAGGATTTCTTGCTGCCATCATCTGCTATAAGTATTTTGCTTATTTTAAGTCATTGATATTGATATTGATATTTATTGAAATCAAATTTATGTGCTTATACCTAATAACATAACGTAGTTATCAAAGATAAAATATTATCTTTATAATATTTCTGTCACGTTGACATCGCATGTTATCAGTTATCTATGTTACGAACGACATGCAAATCAAGACAAAGAGGAGGAATTACGTAAAAATGGTTAACAAACACATATTTTGTATAAAACAATTACATTGATTATTTCTGAAAGTGTACTTCTGAGAGAGTTGTGCCCATACAAAAAAATAATCAGGAGAGCCAAATTAACATCATACAAAAATTTCGTGAGATTTAACTGAAACCACTTTTTCCCTATGTTTGCTGCGGGGTCCTTTACATTGTTACCTTAGATTTTGTTATATAACAAATATACAACGCTTTATCATAAATAACCTTGTTTCATTTTTAACACCACACTGAGTATCAAAATAATATGAGTGCCGTAACGCTTCGGGGCGGTCTATCGTCCTACACTACCAAAACGTAATATCTAGAATATCAGTGACATTAAATTTGAACCTTAATATTAAAACGATACCGGTTGTTTGTCAATATGAATGTTGTACTGGCACGTGCTAACTCGGTAGCTAGCGGCTTTGCGATAATAGAGACAATGGCCTTTGTTTGAAAGATTAAGGCTCGAAGCGAAAAATTCACCTGAGAAGAGCCGTACATAACATCCTACCGCAGTAATAGACGAGAGTACTGATATTTAAAGAAATGTTGAGGCGAAAGGTTGAATTCCCATAAGAAAATTGAATCTCGCGCCTTTTTCACTTACAAAGTGGGTGTGCCAGCCAGAGTGTAACTATATTTTTTGTTGTGCCTATTTTACATTAGCCACATCACATTAAATTTGACAGCACACAGGCTTGTTTTAAATTTTCCAATAAATATATGCCATTCTTGTCACAATTAATCGAGAGAATCGGGCTATGCCTTCTCTGCATCAACTGTAGACGTGCGCGCCGTGCCGTGTGGTGCCGGCATCAGAAAAGAATAGCACCACCCCATCTCGTCCCGTGGGTGTCGTATAAGGCGACTAAGGAAAAACTGGCGACAGATATGCATATGAGCAAGGCTCGCCCGTATCCTTAGCGGGGTCCTTGCTCACAAGAGCTGTGCGCGCGCCAAATCGAAAAAAAAAAAAGACCTAAAATTTGCCGGCGGCGGCGCGCCGGCATTTTAGGAAGCCGCGGCGCGGCGGCGCCGGCGTGTGGCTATTTTTTTTTTTTCATTTAGGTATTACCTACTAAAAACTGCAATTATTGACCGGATTTCTATTGCAAAAGTGAGCAAGGCTTTCCAGCATAACAAGCACGCTATGCCAGCGTGGTTCTTGGACCGGCAAATACCTACTGAGCACGCTGGTTTCGTACCTGGGCGGGGGACACGGGAGCAGATCTTTAACGTGCGCCAGATCATCGCACGATCAGCCGTGAATGGAACAAACCGCTAGTTTTATGCTTCATAGACTATGCCAAAGCATTTGACTGTGTCAGATGGGGAAACATGCTGAACGTGCTCTCTGAGATGGGTGTCCATCTGGCATATCTCATAGAAAATCTGTACGCCGAAAGTACTGCCTGAGTCCGCATCGAGAATACGCTGTCAGGTCAGTTCAAGCCGGAAAGAGGAGTGAGGCAGGGCTGTATATTGTCGCCTAAGCTCTTCAATATCTACGGCGAATACATTGTACGCAAGGCCACCAAGAACTGGGACGGCGGCATATCGATTGGCGGGAAGACGATATGCAACCTGCGCTATGCTCTTGGCTTCCGATGAGGAGGAGATGAGTCAACTGTTCAGACGAATAGAAACCGAAAGCATCAAATTAGCACTTCACGTCAACCATGCAAAGACCAAGCTGATGTTTGTGTATCGCAAAAAACCTCCTCCACGATGCTTAGAACTAAAGGATCTCGATTGTGTTAGCGCCTTCATCTACCTCGGCTCACTTATATCTAGTGATGGTAGCTGTGACGGAGAAATCCGGAGGATTCAAATAGCGAAGGTAGCTATGGCTCGGCTTGATAAGATTTGGAAGGATCGTAGCATATAAAGACGGACGAAGGTTAGACTTGTGCGTTCTCTGGTTTTCCCAATATGTATGTATGGATCCGAGACATGGACTAACCGAGCCATTCTGACCAAGCGTATTAACGCGTTTGAGATGTGGTGTTGGCGCCCGATTCTAAGAATACCGTGGACGGCAATGCGTACCAATCGGTCCATACTGGAGGAGCTACGCATTAAACGCCGGTTGTCGACGATATGCCAGGACCAAATGCTTTCATACTTCGGACACCTCTCACGTCGCTCTCCGGAGCGCCTGGAAAGAGTAATAATGACGGTCAAAGTTGAAGGCGCGAGACCTCAGGCCCCTCCTCCTACTAGATGGTGTTCTTAAATCACGGTACCTATGCAATTAAAATTGCACGAGGCCATGCGGGCATGCGCTTGGCGGGGAACAGAACCCTATGGAGGCACCTGGTCTTCAACAGAAGGACATGATGTCACGATTCTCAGTATTGAGGGACCGACTGAAGAAGAAGATGCCAGCGTGTTGGATAAGATGTTTTAATGGTAGGCACATGTTCTACTCTACCGAACTCGTCATTGTAAGAGCTTAGATCGCTTGGTTCTGATGCTGGACCTGATTCTACCTCTTCCTTATCACTAACCGGGTCACGCCGAGTCCGCGCCGAGTGGACAAGCCGGCGGCGGCGGCGCGGCGCGCACCTCTAATCAACTGCTACAAAGTGTGGAGAGCCACACGAGTCACGTTTCAAAGAAATTTGGCATTAGCTAACCAAGTCGGTGCAAAGTTAGCTTGGTCTGACTCTATAAAATTTTCAGAAACAGTATTGTTTGATTTATGTGGAAGACCCTCATTTTTAGTTACCTACATATTGCTTAGCATTTTTTTAGCACATTTCTGGCATAAGCTAGACATAAGTATGGCAATTTTTCAAATTTCGAGTTGGCAACACTGCTCAAATCGTCAGGCAGGATCAGAAAATTCAGAAATATCAGAATTTCGGAATCGTCTAGAAATTTACATTCGAGAAAAAAACACAGCGACTGTGGACTGTGGATTTTTTAAATAAAATCATAAGTGATTAAGTGAACGCCTAGTGAAAATCTAAGTGGTGTGTATCTTCAAAAAATACAGTGGTTCTATAAACATAAAATATTTTGTGAAAATGGTGGACTACAGCAAATGGAAAGATATTGAGGTTGGTATAATAAAATAAGCCGGTCATATAAATAAATCTAACAGATTATTAAGTAATTCCCATCTTCCACCTACTAGCGTTATTAAACCCATAGTTTACCAATAATTAACTGATTTAAATAGTGTAGTCACAATAAAAATGCGTTTTGCAGATATCTGATGACGAAGATGAGACGCATCCAAACATCGACACACCATCACTGTTTCGGTGGAGACACCAAGCACGTCTCGAGCGCATGGAAGAGAGAAAAAGGGAAAAGGAGGAGTTCGAACGCAAGAAGAATGAAACAAAGAGAAAATTAGCGGAAGCCAAAAGCAAACTCGCTGAAATCGGTTCTGATGGGCCTGATCTAGAATCATTAAAAAAAACATTGACCGAGTTGGAAAAAGAAGACAGAGAGCTTAAAAACAAGGAAGAAGAGCTTAAAAAGAAAGAGAAACAGACACCATGGAATGTGGATACAATCAGTGAGCCCGGTTTTACAAAAACCGTTATTAACACAAAACCCTTGCGTCCGAAGGACGAGAATTTGACTGAGGAAGAAAAAGAAGAAAAGATGAGGAACTTTATCAAAGAGAATGAGAAACTTTTAAAACAATTTGGCATGTTGGGAAAATATGATGATTCAAGGGCATTTCTTCAGCAACACCCGCAGCTAGCATGTGAAGAAACGGCTAACTACCTTGTGATCTGGTGTATCAACTTAGAAATGGAAGAGGTTTGTACCTACATTCAAAATTTGCTGTTTGCTAATTTTTTAAATCCCATTATCAAGCCCTGCTCTAACACTAGCTGAAAATAGCTATTGTGGCAATAAGAGAGGTTTGTCACTAACTTAGTTCTATCAACTTTACTGTCAGAATGTAATTAACCAAATAAATGAATTGAAAGTCCTGAGGGTGGATAAAAGTGCATGTGCCCTTCTGGTGTTCAGGTGTTTATGGGTAACGATAATTGCTACCATGGAGCTGTTTGTCTGCTTGTTTGCCTCCTATGTTGCATAAAAAAATCATCCTCGCGTCATCCCGGCATTTTTGCCACGGCTCATGGGAGCCTGGGGTCCACTTGGCAACTAATCCCAGTAATTGGCGTGGGCACTAGTTTTTACGAAAGCGACTGCCATCTGACCTTCCAACCCAGAGGGTAAACTAGGCCCGTATTGGGATTAGTCCGGTTTCCTCAAATCCTCATGATGTTTTCCTTCACCGAAAAGCGACTGGTAAATATCAAATGATATTTTGTACATAACTTCCGAAAAACTCATTGGTACAAGCCGGGCTTCGAACCCGCGATTCCAATCCGGATTGCAAGTTGCACGCTCTTACCACTAGGCTACCAATGCTTTTTTTTGCATGTTGCATAAAAAAATTTGGGCAGAAAATGTTAAATTCTGTAAACCTAAATCTTGTTGCAAAGTGACATATTTACAAATTTCCTCTTATGGCTGCTTTCTAATCATAGTGTGTTATGATGAAACAATTAATATGCGCACTTTAACTGAGACTTCATTTATCATTACAGAAACATGACCTCATGGCCCATGTAGCCCATCAAACAATTTGCATGCAGTACATTTTGGAACTCTCCAAACAACTGGATGTGGACCCTAGAGCATGCATTGGATCATTCTTCTCAAGGTGAGTCATGTTACTATAACTCTGGATTGTGTTAGGATTAATATGGTGACAAAGCCTCGTTTGAGAAACTACTTTTCCTTTTAAGTTGTATGTATATTCTCTTCATTTTCATTCTGCCAATTGCAATAAGAGATCCAAACTGTAGGAGAATAGCTAACATTTTAGTGGCAGAGGTGCACTGCTAAGCAACTATTGGAATCTAATTTATTAATAAATTTGCATTGTTTGTATACAGGATACAGGTGGCCGAGAAAACATACAAAGACTCATTTGATGATGAGCTGAATCAGTTCAAAGCTAGAATCCAGAAGCGAGCTGCAGAGAAGATTGAGCAAGCCATCAAGGAGCAAGAAGAGGAGGAAAGGAAAGAGAGACTTGGACCTGGAGGGCTGGACCCTGTCGAGGTGTATGCAGAACTTCCTGATGTGAGCATTACACATTTCTATATTTTTCCTTAATCTGTGTATGTGGCGTTGGTTGTTAAAAAGGTTGATTTAAAATTGAAACTGACAGGATTGAAGGAAACAGTTTTTTTATTTTTGTCTTGTTGCAACATTGTATAATCTGCTCCAGAACTTTTCAAGTACTCTCTTCCTAGTAATCGTAAATGAGGGTGATTGTATGTTGATTATATGGAGCGACATAATCGCTAAGCGATAAAGCTCTTCAATAAAGATAAAAAAAAAAGTACTCTCTTCCATCAGGTTATGTTATCCCACCAGGGGCGTATTTACCCTAGGGCCAAGGGGGCCATGGCCCGGGGCGGCAGACCGCGGGGGGCGGCGAAACCGCCTCCTCGCGGCTTTTTCTGGGCGCCTTTTATAATCAAACTTAGCTATATTTTTTATTATATTTTAATTGACATTTAAATTAATAAACAAACGAACGCATCAAACCCCACCAATTGCTTAAAATATCTACCAACAAGTACCTAAATTAAGCAACATTTTCGTTCAAGAAGTATTAGTACGGCGCATGTAGGGCGTGATCACCGCCTACGAAAATAAAATGAGCTTGAGGCAACTAAGCTTACTCATAAAAAATAAGGGCCTTAAAGAAGCATTCCCATATGTAGAAATTGCATTGCGCATTTTTCTTTGCACCGCAGTGACTAATTACAGTGCAGAACGATCATTTTCTGCACTCAAAAGAATAAAAAAATTATCTACGCTCCAGGGCCCGGCCACATGTCAGCGGTGCGACGCCGCCGCCGCCGCGCGGCGTCGCCCGCCGCACGCAAAACTTTGCGGTGCCGAGCGGCGTGCGGCGACGCGTGCGATGCCGCGCTGCATAGTAAAATATAAAATTCGACTACCAGTTGTTTGATCAGACATGGATCCCTTCATAGCGATAGCGGTTCGCCAAAAAACGCTGCAAATGGTGTTAAAGGTATGAAAATCGGTACGATTGATCTTTAGGACATTTGAAACAATTTGACCCGAAGCACCAACAAATAAAAAAAACGAGAGGATTTATGACGTCATCTTGTTTTGTATAGAATAAAAAAAAATTGTTTAAAAACCTATCGTGTGTGGTATTACACGAAAGGTCTTTCTGAGCCGATTCCAAAAATATATCACATCATTACATTTGAGTACATATATTTTTTTTAATTATAATAAAACTAATTTTCAAGACATACCAAGTTTGAGCTTCTCCAGATACAATACCGTTAAAATTGTTTTGTAAAATATACTTCAAATTATACCTAATATCCACATGTCTAATCCTAATAAAGCAATTTTGAAAATATTTACATTTAGTTTTTTTTTTAATTTTTAAATATCCTCATATTAGGTATAATTTGAGGTATATTTTACAAAAAAATATTGAATGGTATTGTATCTGGAGAAGCCCAAACTTATTGGTATGTTTTGAAAATTATTTTTATTATAATTAAAAAAAATGACTGAAGTGTAATGATATGATATATTTTTAGAATCGGCTCAGAAAGCCCTTTCGATTAATAGCACACACGATAGCTTTCTAAACATTTTTTTAAAATTCCATACAAAAAATAGTTGACGTCCTTATCTCGTTTTTTTATTTGTTGGTGCTTCGGGTCAAATTGTTTCAAATGTCCTAAAGATCAATCGTACCGATTTTCATACATTTAACATCATTTGCAGCATTTTACTGAATTTCTCGGTGTACTGCCAGCGCTATCACACGTGTTCTGCTCTTGCTGCTGTTAAGAAGGCGAAGAAATAAAAAAACAATTGAAAAGAAAAAATTGGGTGAACCCATATCTTCGTATAATGAATGAAGATGGAAATCATTTCAAAAGAAAATACGAGGCGTTGAAGATGACTGAAAATAAATTTTATAACTAGATATTTTCGAATGTCTGTGCCGTGTTTTGAAGAACTTTTAAGCAAAATATCACCTCGACAACAGCAAGAGCAGAACACGTGTGAAGGGATTCATGTCTGATCAAACAACTGGTACCTAGTCGAATTTTTATTCTTTACTATGCAGCGCGGCATCGCACGTGGCGACGCACGCCGCTCGGCGGCACCGTGGCGCCGCCGGGCGGCACTGCTAAATTTTGCGGTGCGGCGGGCGACGCCGCAGAGCGGCTTGCGGCGCCGCTGATGTCGCACCGCTGACATGTGGCCGGGCCCATCAGCGAAGAGCGCCTGAATAGCTTAGCTCTTCTTAATATAGAAGCTGAGCTGACAAACGTTTTAAATTACGACAGCGTCATTGATGATTTCATCAACCAATTTGTACATAGGAAAACAATGTAAATGCCTATGTGAGTAAATGTTTAGTTTTTTTTTATTTCACACCCCAAAGGTACTTGTTGCAGGTTTTTTCCTAAATAAAATACTTTATCGTCACTGATGAAGGGGGGCGGCAAATCAAAATGGCCCGGGGCGCCAAATTTGTAAATACGCCTCTGTATCCCACTGTCATTAAAACACAATATGATGAGACATGTTGAATCCATAGGCTGTTTTGATTATTTGGAGAGTTGAAAATTGTTTTGCGAGTCAAGTCCCTTTCCTTTTATTTGATCTGAATCGAATATTCGTATTAGGTATTCTGCATATTCGGCCCGTCTCTACCATAGCTACCCTGTCTAGGGAAAAACTAACCAAGCACTATTTCAGGAACTGAAAAAATGCTTTGACACACAAGATGTTCCATTGCTTCAAGCAACAATAGCCAAGATGCCAGAACAGGAGGCCATTTACCACATGAAGAGATGTGTCGACTCGGGCTTGTGGGTACCCGGCAACAATGATGAAGAGCCCACCATGAAAGAGAACAATGCTGCTCCGGCTGCCAGTTCTGATCAATTAGACTGAGACTACAATCACACAAAACGTATTTTAAAAGTATGTAGATGTAAATTTTGAATTCGTTTATGGTGCATCCATTTCAAGAATGATCAAATACAATAACGAAGAAACAGACTAAATTCGTTCAGGTTTACATTATTTCACATTCGTAAAGGGACCGGAAATCCGTAATTGTTTTAATGAGAAATCTGTATTTAGCAATTTGGATGACACTATTTCTTTATTACCTAGTTACATTTGAACAGGAGATAGAAAACTAATTTCCAATGACACCAAGATGTCCAATCTGTCTGTCCAATCTGCAAACAAGATTTCATTTCACTCATAAATTAAATTAAATAAAAGAAAACAGTTATTTGTTTTATTTTTATTACCATTGGATCATATTGTGTATTTTACAGTACATATGGGGCTACTTTTCCGCACTAGTGCGTAAAATAGCACTTTTCGTGCGTATGTCGAAACTTTAAAAGTGCAATATGTACTGTAAAACGTTGTTCGATACACGTGCGAATAGGTAATTCGCAACTCGTGTCGATTTAAAACACTCCCTTCGGTCGTGTTTTAATTTATCGCCACTCGTTTCAAATTTCCTCTTTTTCGCACTTGTATCGAAAATAACTATTTTCTACTCCCGTACTTTTATTTGTCATTTGAAGGGTCGTGCACAGTGCACACACCTTTAATGGTTCCTCTACACGTTGGCCCAATCTAGTGGTCCAATATGATGGGCCAACGTGTAGAGAGGGTAGTGGTGTCGGTTGACTTATGGCGCGGCGAATGGCGATGGGCTGGCCGCGGTGTCGGTTTTTCGGCACACATCAAAGGTAGTGGGCCAGCGATGGCGGTACGCATCTACACGTGGCCCAATCCACAGTGCGCGCTCGAATGCGGTCGAGTGTGGGCGGTTGCGCTCAGTATCAATTTACGGTTTTTTTTATTAAAAATGACGAGTACCTGGCCTCATTATGGAAGTAATGAAGGAATAGGAAATTTACGCAGTCAGTACATTTACAATTTAAATAAATAAATATAACAATACATACTATAGTTAAATAAATTAATATTAGATACATATATAACTATACATAGTAAGTACCTACACTGCCTACACTACACAATTTGCACAGCTATGTTGGTAAGCTAGTAACAAAATTATAATATGATCTAAAATAATTAAAGCAAATTGTATGGTAACATGAAATTAAAAAAGATATTTAATTAATTTAATTCTTTAAAAAATCTAACAATCATTTTTTTTTTCGGGAAGTATTGTATCATCCAAAAACTCCTGCAGCTTCTACGCCATTTTTTTTAATTACTTGAAGAAAATATTGGTACGTGGCGTATAGATAAATTGCTGCAACGGCTAATGCTTCCACGTCCATCTTGGAAACCGGATAGATCACAATTGAATGTCGCCATCGTGTAGTTGCGTTCCAACCATCGCATGGCCAACTCATTGGCCCAGCGCTGGCCCATCGTGTAGAGGAGCCATAAGAGCCCATCAACGTGCACACTAGCGCCACTGCTAAACAATCGTGATTATTTAAATTTAACGAAAGATATTTAAAAAAAAACTTGTATTAAAGTACTTTTTGAATACATCAAACTAGTTTCTATGTTGCTAGATTCGTCAATCTATGAACTCAAAACAAAATGGGCAGTTTTAACTTTGGACGAATTTGAGTCCAAGTTCAGTCGCCATCAGATTTAACGGAGCGGCAAAGAGAATTTGAAAACTATTTTCTTTGGGAGCGGCCAAGATTTTGGTCATTTACGAACACCTTTGCCGCTCCGACGTATCTGATGCAGTTGCACATAGATAGCTGCTCGCCGACACAAGGTAAAATGAAAGCCGTGTATAAACTTGTACTTTTATATAACAAAACTACAATAGGTGTGTGAGAGAGGGCGCGGGGCCGCTACGTGAGCACGTGCGGCGGTAGTTGCGGTCGGCCCTCCAGCTTGCTGTAGTCTAGGTGAAACTCTTTCGCCACCTGCGGGGAAACAGTTAATCTATACCCCACTCATTTTACGATCCGCTAGTATAACAGAACAATAATGTAACTAAATTACAAATAATTAGAATAAATTTAAAAGTTTTTCCACTTTCAAATGTATTCTAAGCTTAATAGCATCGGTCGCAGACGTTTCTGCTTGTAAAACATTAAATTACAAATAATTATTATAAACTTTTTAAATAGCTAAATTTTGTCGCAGACGTTTCTGCTTGTAAAAAATTAAATTACAAATAATTATTATAAACTTTTTAAATAGCTAAATTTTCTAGTAGTCTAGTACCTATTGGATACCTCATCATCAAGGTACGAGTTGGAACCCGGCGACGTGAGGCGACTGCAGACGACACGTCGCCGTGCCACGAATTGGAACCCGGCGACGTGTAGCGACCGCGGATGACAACTGCAGGCTTCGTGTCGCGGCGACGCGCTGCCGCGTCACGTCGCTGTGTTAGCTTCGAACCCGACTGCATATCGCAGCGCCGTATCTAGTTGATTCCGAGTGTTTTGTGACTTCAGCGGTCACTACACGTCGCCGGGTTCCAATTTGTACCTTAAGTAAATAATTTCTAGCAAGTTTAGACATCTATCACCCAAGCCACATATGTACTTTAGTTAATTTTAATTTCTCACGCTCGTAAAACTCGTATCTGCTATATGGGCATGGAAGGATAGTACCCCGAGTAATAGTAATGCGTAACAATTTACCTTGCGCCAATTGTGCGCGTCAAAGAAATAGTATGTGCCGCGCTCGTATGTGGGCGTCTTCTCCACCATGGGCATGCCGGGCGCCTGCGAGATCCACACCTTCTCCTCCATGTGGTACCGCCATTCGCGGTTGTATCTGCAACAACCGTCTCGCCAACTTTACTAATGCCTTTTTTTTCTAGTTTTTATTTAACATGCTCTTTGTCCTGTTAAACGTGTGCGGCCATCTTGGAAGCTAAGTTCCCGGTTTCCGATTGAGCTGAAATTTTTCATACAAGTAAATCGGATGACAATGCAAAATTATGATGACATGGAGCTGATCTGATGATGGAGGCAAGAGGTGGCCATGGGAAGTCTGTGATAAAAGAACGTAAACTAATTGTGTTTGGGGTTGTTAGAATTGTCTCGATGAGTATTAGTTAGTTGCCTGTGGAAAGAAAAGCAGTCAGCGAAAAAAGTTAGTAACGCAAATGTATTTTATTAGTGTAAAAAATAATCTTAGAATTTTTTTCATTTTATTTTATCTAAAAACACTTATCTAAAAATACTTACAATTCGGCGGCGGCTGCTATCTGCAGAACGTCCCCGACAAAACAGTAGAACAAATAAAATAATAGGTCTTCCTTATATCGACTCAGTCGTAGCGGCGCCAGCTTTTCTCTGATGGAGCCATTTATCAGATACTCGGGGGGCACATGGTAGTCCATGTCTTGTGGTCTGCAAAGCAATTAGATTTGTTAACATGACAGTGTCTAAAATACAAGTTGAATTCGATTTAAATCTTTCAAAGCAATATTAATGTTATAGAACTTGTAAATGTAAGTTGCTGCCTTGTGATTTTTATCTTTGTTGACATATTCAAAGATCTTAACACATTCACTGTCCACGCGAGCTACGCGCTACGATTGTGGACGGTATCACATTTTTCCGCTTTGTAGCGCCTATGAACAGAGAATGTGTTAAAAAAGTTTTTGAGATAGCTACTTATCGACAAACGGATTGATGTGGTCTCTTATGCCTGACCATCTTGAATTTTGGGTCTGTTGTGTTGTATTTAATGGTACCTATCTAATCTTGGGTTAATAGTCTTAAAGTTTGTTTTGGTTAGGAAAATTATCGAAAAGTATACCTAATGGAGTGGGTAAAGTAAAGCGGATGAATTAGATTAGTGTCGGGTAGAGATGCAACGGATAGTTGTTTGGCCGGATACCGGATATCCGGCCTGGACACTGGCCGAATATCCGGTATCCGGCCGCCGGATATTCGGCCAGCGGAACTATACCTATATTTTGAGTTTTGCAGGTGCGCGTCGTGCAGGTTTCGACCTGTTTCGTAGTGAACGTTCGCGCGGATACATTTCTAGGATCGTAACGAGTTTTATCATGTCATTACGTAGTAAGTTCGTTTATAGTTACAAGTGCGCGCGCGTATTTTTGTGTAAACAAATAAGTGTAATGTGTGACATTGGTTACGTATTCATTTCTATCTACTGTGTCGTTAGTATTATGACCGTGACTGTTTTTTAGATTCCATTTTTTACCCCAAAATGTGTTAATTTTACTATCCGGTATCCGGCCGGATAGTAGGTCACTATCCGCTATCCGGCCGGATAGTAGGTCACTATCCGCTATCCGGCCGGATACTAAAATAACGGCCGGATAGGCCGGATATCGGATAGTAACCGGATATCCGGTGCATCTCTAGTGTCATGTAGAGGTACCTGCAGGGGGTGTCCGCCCAGGGGCCGGCGAAGGTGAGATATAGGTTGTCGGGCGAGTTGAGGTTGAGGCCGAGCGCCGTGAGGTCCTGCCCCAGCGCCAGCGACACGAGGCTGGGGTCCGACTCGGCCGCGCGGATGAACGTCAGCAGCCCCACGATGCCGAACTGGTTGGGGATCATCGTCTCCGGTATATTCGTGACTTTACCTAAAATATTTCACGTCCTATCAAACGGTCAAATACTGAGACATCAATTTATTGGATTTTCGTGGCTGATACCAGTGTTGGCCGAAACGTTAATGCAATCGAAAATGTTGGCCATTAACCATTATAAATTGAACCGTAAACTGTAATTGTCCGTTACGGTTTAAGGTTCAATTTATAATGGTTAATGGCCAACATTTTCAATTGCATTAACGTTTCGGCCAACACTGGCTGATACATTGAAGTATCTTTATCATGTTACATTTTATCTCATTCAATCTCTTATTAGGAAGCTTGTATTAGGGTCGGCAACGGGCGTGCGACTCCACAATCCATAGTGGCAAGCGCCTATAGGCTGTGCTGTGGCGGCTTCTACTTTACATCAGGCGGACCGCACGTTTGTTTGCCCTAGTCGTGGTATAAAAAGAGCACCTCCAAATGCAAATATCAAATCTTTAATTATTTTTTGTAAGATATCAATATAAGATTTTTAATTCCTAAGGACATAGAGATTTTGAAAAACTTTAAAAGTTACTCTGGTAATTCAAAGTTGTTAAAAAAACATGATAAAGCCACTTCAGTATATGGCCATAGCCAACATATTCGATCATACACACCATAGAATTCCGTATGCGCTCCTTGATTGACAACTTGGGGAGAAAAAAACTTCATGTAAAAATACGATTTATTTGCACATCGAATCTATCTACGAGACCGTCTAACATGCATACTACTACGAACTAAAAATGCAATTTAGAATGTATCATTACACATGGGAAATTAAAATAATGAAACAAATTAATGAACACGAAATAAAGTTTAAAATAATGTCCATAGGGAGCGCCTACGAAATAACATATCTGATAAATGAGCAATAATTACAAATAAAATTAATAATAAATATACACAATTACACACTGCACTATAAAGTTTGAAAACTCAGTTTATTGTACCAGTTATTACATGAACTCATGCTTCCGTTCCGCTGAACGAGTTTTTAAATGCAAAATACAACTCAAAGACCGAAAGAAAACTTTTCCTGTTCCCGGAAGCTCTCAAGAAAATTGGACCTTGTTTTTTTTTTGCTTTATGCACAACGGGGAATAGCTTTCCTTCCTAAAGTTGTTTTGGCTTAAGTGACTCCGCATACGACGTCTTTTTGCAGCGATTCAGACGCACCTTTCGTGAACTGCTCAATGCTGAATCGACTTTTTGCAGCGTTGCGGCACCGCGCATCACGACTGTATCGCAGACTTTTTACGACTGCATCGGTGGAAAATGTCGCCGTGCGCAACCTCCCTTACTTAACCATGATTATCATGATCTACTTTTTTTGCTAAAAAAGTCAGTCTATTCTGTCTATGGGCGTTTTTTTTTGTTGTCCCATACACTTTTTTTTTCAAATTTGGGATTTTTTATGTTATTTCTACTCAGAATCACGAGTTCTTTCTATCCTAATAGGAGAAAAAAAGTGTCCCAAAATTTCCATACATTTTTCGATCTTTCCATTCCGCGACCGCCATACAAAGTCTATGAAAAATGGTGACGTAATGGAAATAAAAACCTTAGGACACTTTTTTTCTCCTATTAGGATAGAAAGAGCTCGTGATTCTGAATAGAAATAACATAAAAAATCCCAAATTTGAAAAATAAGTGTAGGGGACAGCAAAAAAAAACGCCCCTATTATTAGAAAAGATTACATATATGAAATTGTTCAATTCGGTGCTGTATACAGGATGGCCAATTTAGATCGGTCAGTATGGGAAAATCTGAAACTATAAGACATACGACGATCTCTTCTTAGGAACCATGTCATCGATTTTAGTAACAAGAAAAACTGCATTCATACATTTTAAAAAACGTGTACTCTGCTCGGGAATCGAACCCGGACGTTTGAAAAAAAAAATCTAAAATTATTTCTATTTAGATATCGACTGTGTAGGTCTTAAGCAGTAAATGTTACTATGAAACATGATGTCTGAAATAAATAAAATGCATTGTTTTCATATCCTTTAATTTATTTTAGTATGTTTTCGAAATGGCCACCATTTTTTTCAATACATTTTACATAAAAAAAATTTAAATGTATGAATGCAGTTTTTCTTGTTACTAAAATCGATAACATGGTTCCTAAGAAGAGATCGTCGTATGTCTTATAGTTTCAGATTTTCCCATACTGACCGATCTAAATGGGCCACCCTGTATAGCGGTATTTCGTTGCGAAAGTGTGTGTACCTTCAGACTCGGTCTGTATGCCCTTGCGGGGTTTGTCCGGCGCGTGGTTGTGGTCCTGCAGCGCGGCCGGCGCGCCGCCCGCCGACGTGCCGGGCAGCGCGGGGAAGTCCTCTGACGACATCGTGAACTCAGACTGCTCCGAAGTCGGCTGCTTCACCATACCCACTACTCAAAACGGAAAACGGAAACTTTATAGGATCATTTTGTTGACCGTCCGGCCGAGGTATCGAGTTGAAATTAAAACAATATACTCAGGTTTACAGACCCTTCAAACTGTGAAAGAAACAAATTTCTAAGTTAACGTAAGAAAAAGATACGACCGTTTATGGCGCAAATAACGTATATTTTGACTCTCTCAAGGGTATCGAAATTTATAGGGTACTTCCCGTTGACCTAGAACTATACGACGGGAACTCGCCGAGGTCGAGCTGGGTGTGTAAGTACTGTGTACAAGGTGTAAGGTGAGGGCATAGACTAGGAATCCTCTAGACTGAGTTTAGAGCAATTATTTCATGAAACCGATGCTGCCAAAAATACGGGGGTGCGGGGGGACGAGGTGAGCGAATCCCGTGCCGTGATTGGTCCGTTCAAAGACACGGACCAATCACGGCACGGGATTGACTCGAAGATGGAGTAACGCTACCGTATGTGTGGCAGAGGGGGTAGCGCGACTATGCTATGTCTAGAGGTTGGATTGTCTGTGCCTAGAACTATACGACGGGAACTCGCCGAGGTCGAGCTGGGTGTGTACCACAGACAATCCAACCTCTAGACATAGCATAGTCGCGCTACCCCCTCTGCCATACATACGGTAGCGTTACTCCATCTTCGAGTCAATCCCGTGCCGTGATTGGTCCGTGTCTTTGAACGGACCAATCACGGCACGGGATTCGCTCACCTCGTCCCCCCGCACCCCCGTATTTTTGGCAGCATCGGTTTCATGAAAGAATTGGCCTAAGCTCAGTCTAGAGGTTGGATTGTCAGTGGTGTGTACTGTGTACAAGGTGTAAGGTGAGGGTGACGTACCGTACGGTTTAGAGCCGGGCGGCGGCGGCGCGGCGGCGGGCGCCTGGTCGCCGGCGCCGCGCGCGGTGAGCGACGGGAACTCGCTGAGGTCGAGCAGCGGCGGCGTCGACGTGTCGCCGCCCTCGCCGAACACCGAGTGGTAGTTGCTGCCTGCGTTGAAGCGGGACAGGTTGCCCATACTCGACTGAAATATCATCACACACTTTTATTCAAACTTTGCAACTGCTGTGCTATGTCTAGACCCCGGACTTTTGTCGCAATGACGTCACAATAGGGTAGTCTGGGGAGTTAATGGAGCGGTGTTAATTAATACGCCTTTGTTAATTAAATTAAAAAATCAGGCATCCACGGTATAAATTACCTATAAGTTAATTGTCAATTGATTGTTGATACATCGATATCGACGTTGTTCTTTCGTTAACTGACTCTCCGTAACAGATCAAGAGTTTTTTTAAATGACTCGCGGTTAGGCTACGTCTTCTATCAGAACATATCCACTTCAAAAAGGAAAGCTTCTATCCACCTCGATGGGATGTTATTGGTGCATATTTAAAAAGTATGTTATCAAAACAGGATTTATAAAGGTTGCTTGGATTTATTTGTATTGACTTATATGTAATTTATATCGTGAATGCCTGATTATTAAATTTTAATGAACACAGCCGTATTAATTAACACCGTTCCATTTACTCCCCAAACTACCCTATTGTGACGTCATTGCGACAAAAGTCCGCGGTCTGGATGTCGTTTTCAACAAAACGTACCAGTGCCATGAGGACGCTCTGACAGGTTATTCGTATAAAGATACAAGCAAATTTCGTTCTTATGGTAAGTAACAATGTGATACCTTTAGCTTGAAAACGTCACATTTACATAGAAAACACGTGTAATAGAATGAAAATGCATACGAATTTATCTTGTATCCAAGATCCTATCCAAAATAAGAAAGAGTAAGCTGATGTTTGTACTTAATGTTGTCAATTCACTTTGTGGCTTTGATAGAGATTTGGACAAATATTTATGTTATCTTGCTTTGCTAATGAAAGCGACGCAACCACACTCCACAAACCAAAACCACGGAATAAATTCCCTCCTTTTATTTAAGTGGCTCCATCAGCTCCATGCCTTCTCAATCATTTTACATAAATATGCGTAGCTTTTTCAATATGTCTAGGAGTATCTGGTAAGTAATTTGTTAAGAACATAATATAGATTTTATGAACAGAACTCTAGATTTATAGATCAAGTAGTAACTCTAGAATAGTATCTTTCGCTACAGGCAGCAAGTACGCTTATAATGTTAACATACCATAGCATTAGAATTAGGCTGAGATAGTGGCGTCGGAATCGGTACCCTTCGATCTGCAAATGCCCTTTGTCCGAAAAGTGTAGATCTCGAGGCCATAGAGGGCGGGGCTCCGCCGGGCATGGCCGTGGCGCCGCGGCCCGGGGACAGCGCCCCGCCGAACGTGGGCGTCACATGGCCCGACACGCCGCCCACCAGCCCCGAGCCCACGCGACCTCCCACCCCGCCGCTGGCTAGGCTTCTAGGCGCTTGCTGGAAATTCAAGTTTGCCATAACCTGGAAAATTAAAACATTGTTAATTTTGTGATTTTAGTGCGACTCACAATTCTTTGATTGACAATGTCAATAACTCCTATGGGCTTCCTTGTTAGTACAGTTCTATAGTTATAGTGCTCATAGAAATAGCTTGCTGTAATCGTTGCACTAATTGGTCACTTTATTGATGGGATGTATTTGAGATACAATTGATCAACAGCGGTCTATTAGGCTGCTTACAGACGAGCGACAGTACGCGACACACTGTCGGCGACGGTCGCCGACGGTCGCTGACGACCGCCTGCGACGGCTATCGGCGACGGTCGGTGATAGCTGTCGCGGCGTCGCTCTTGTGTCACAGCACGCAGTTGTCGATGTGTAGTTCAAGAGATAGCACGTATTTTCTTTAAACAATAATGCATCAGCATCAAAATCGTCATTACTCATTTTGAAAAAGAAAATACGTGCTCTTTCTTGAACTACACATCGAAGACTGCGTGCTGTGACACAAGAGCGACGCCGCGACAGCTATCACCGACCGTCGCCGACAGTGGCCGACCGTCGCCGACAGTCACTGACCGTCGCCGACAGTCACACTTACAGACGAGCGACAGTACGCGACACACTGTCGGCGACGGTCGCTGACGACCGCCTGCGACGGCTATCGGCGACGGTCGGCGACTGTCGGCGACGGTCGGTGATAGCTGTCGCGGCGTCGCTCTTGTGTCACAGCACGCAGTCTTCGATGTGTAGTTCAAGAAAGAGCACGTATTTTCTTTTTCAAAATGACTAATGACGATTTTGATGCTGATGCATTATTGTTTAAAGAAAATACGTGCTATCTCTTGAACTACACATCGACAACTGCGTAGTGCGTGCTGTGACACAAGAGCGACGCCGCGACAGCTATCACCGACCGTCGCCGACCGTCGCCGATAGCCGTCGCAGGCGGTCGTCAGCGACCGTCGCCGACAGTGTGTCGCGTACTGTCGCTCATCTGTAAGCAGCCTTAGTGCAATTTAATGAGGGTTCAACTTTATTTTAACATATTTATGCTCTCAATCGAACAATAAATACTAAGTCAGATGTCCCAAATTGGTGCATTATTGTAGTAAACCATACCTGGCTACATCAATTTTCGGTGGCACCTTGCCATCCAAGTTGTTTAATGTCTACTGTAACCCAGGTACTGTGATTTGCACAATTTACAATTTTCATCTATTCTAAATATGATTTCATTCTCCACATAAAGAGAATAAGATTATTTATAAAACCTTTGATTCATGATACAGTGCTAGTTTAAGTAAACTAAGCAACTAATGTTATATTAAGTACCTATACAAATATCTGAAGTACCTTTTACTCAGAAGCCTAATATTGCCTTAAAAAAAATTCATGATAAAAATTTTTGGCCTTATTGGACTAATTAAGGCTAATAAAGCAAGTGATATTGAGATTTTCTTTAGAGATATTTCAATTTCAAATTGAAGTACCTAGGTAATAATGTCCAGGGGTTGGCAAACTTTTGAAGAGAAGGGCCCAATCATAGTAGAAATCATCAGTTTTAGGAATGTCAAAGAACAATAAATTATGTTGATTTAACTAATCTGTCCTCTAGGTGTTGGTTGTTTGGGTGTCCCGTACCAACACCTATCTTAAGACAATCATCACCTTTCCATTTAATGAAAAGTCACATGTTGTTTAAAATAAACTGCTTAAGTGTGTGTTTAACTTATTTCCGGAGTGATTGGTAAAGTACATAATTAAATTAAAATGCCTGCACTTATGGACTCCATAATCTCCATATCATATATGATGATATAAAATGACTTTACTTTCAATGAAAACAATTAATGTTTCTCTTAATTGTGCTTATAAATTCTGCTATGTGTTCATTGCGCTAGTACACACAGTAGCAACTATAATATATTTTATTTTTAAATCACTACTTGCGAAATATAATTTTTATGTAGATTGATTTATTGTTTACACAGGTTGCAAGAAGCCTAAATTAGTGCAGCAAGGTAGGTTTATATTCAACTCCATCAAGTGGACGAAAACTAGAGCTGGAAGGAAACTAGTGCAATAACCCTATTTAGGGTTTCATTTCAGTTTTCAAAAATCAAGAATTTACAAGCAAAGAAACAATATGTTAAAAAATCTAAGCAAATAAAAAAGTAAACAACCATATAGGTGGATATAACAAATGATGTTTGGGATAATGATTTATGATGGAAACCTTGTCTTAATTGGTAAAATATTGCATAGTATCGATCTTTAAAAGTACCTACATAATTATTAAATGTTAAGCTAAGAATTGTGTTTGATTGTACTAACATAAATTACTTAAAAAGTTATCTCTACTAACACTTATAACCGGGGTCACCAATTAGTTTCTTTTGGGTCCGAGTTTTTAGATAATATGACCATCGCGGTCTATTTCTAATTGAGTTTATTAAATAAGTGAAAAACAATACAGGTTGGTGGTGCGGATCCAGACCGTAGTCTGCCATTTAGTGACCGCTGACTTATAAGGTTAACAATTAGCTTCAAATTTTAGGCATTTCGAAAACGATTTCCAAATGTTTCCTTGATGTCTGCTTTCCAATGCTTAATTTTATTTACTTCCGCAGCAGGACAACAATGTAAACTTAAATTATATTATTGTTAGTTCAAGTTGAGCATATAGGATGAAATTGTTTATAGCGTACAGGTCATTTCAGTAAAATTGACATTGAACTCCAGGTTAGAAACATTTCAGACCCAACATGTGTTTGTGGTATAAAAGCAGCAACAAAAACAAAGTGAAAGTTTGCCTACCTAAAAAGCCAGCTCACTTAACTCAAAGAGCATACAGATGCTTCCTTGTAAATGCAAATAATGAATTTAAAGGAGAACACAAAACATCTCATTGAACAGTGGCAACGAATTATATTATATGCATCTGTTTTAAGTTACGCAGTGTAACCGAGAAAACACCGACAGTGCATAAGTTTTATAAAAGAGATAAATGAGGTGACGGAAATAACAACAAATGAAGTAGGTAACTCTTTGCCATATAATTATTTGATTAGCATTCGCCCTCTGTCAAACAATGGCGACCCAGGGTGAATAAGTAGGTACAGTAACTTCTTAAAAATTCATTCAATATTTACCTAATGTGTCGACGTCAGTCCTTATTCCACTATCTCAAGAAACGTATGGATGGTTCATAATAGAGTATTCTCGGCAGAAATTAATGAACCCACTAGAATGGAATAAACAAAAGTTTGTTGACTGTTCAATTTACAAAACGATCTGTATGCATTAAAAATTGTATACACCAACTAGAATCATGTGTAACACAGTCTCCGCTTCAAACACTGCTATAAAACGCTGAAAACTTTATGCATCATTACGTCACAAATAAATATTTTAACAATTTCACTCTGTTTTGTCGAACGCCACATTACCCTAAACAACTATGGCGGCCATATTGCTGAAAGCGGAAACTAGTAGTATTATTCACCCTCTTTAAATTCGTTTTATACCCTCGAATAAAAATTATGAATACACTTTAAAAAGTGTATGCGGTTTATTTTTATCATAACAACTTTTTTGAAACATCTAGATTTTATTTTGTAATGATTTATTATTATTTAGAAACTAAATTGACTTTTATGGTTGGTCATACCGCAAGTAAAAAAAGCTCCAACATTTTTGGGTAATATTGTCTATGATTGTCCTCTTTTCTATTGTTATTTTGTAAGTCTAGTATGCTGAAAACTTCTTTACATGTCATGTGATTTTTATATTAGATTTGTACTGATAATATAAACAGTAACTTATTGTATACAGTCCTCCATGTCGTATCCAACAACGGCGACCCTTACAATTTTTCATGACAGATGAGCACGTAGGTATACGGCTCACAAAAACATAATGTAACGATTTAGTGCTCATTACAATGAGCACTGAAACGCAAGTGAATTTACAAAAATACTTCATTTATTTATATGCTAAATAGACATGTACACATTGACCTACTTATAATTAAAATAATTACAAACCTGGCGTTGGTCATTTCTTGTAAGATTTTTGTCAAAATACGGACGTTGGTTCTTCATTACTTGTTTATATTCATTTATTCACTTTGCTTTTTATTACTTTATTCGCGTCAATGATTTATTATAGTCGTCCACTAATGCAAAACGCATGAACTACCCTCATTATACTTAAGTAATTGTCAGTGTTGGCATGAAATAAAAGCATTCTCAACATATAGGCGATTAGTTAATATTTGTTGAACGAACACAAACAAAATTCGACAATATTTTAACTTTTCATCAATGTTTCTTCATGCATATAAATATTGTTAATTTGTTATTGACTCAATAACCGCTTTTATGCAATTGGCTGGAATAGGTACAGATACATAACCCTGGCCGCACATGCACGGAATTTTCTTTAGAATTTCGTACGCTTGGCGAATTGGTGTGGATTTAAAATCCTAACGCATAAATCGATTGTGTGTGCCCTCCTCACGGAATTCCGAATCTATACAGGGTGGATTTTCTTTTTGGGTCAGTGAGGGCAGCTATCAGATCCCGTGCTGCTACGAGAAAACGGTCTTAGAAGACCTTCCCTCGATTTCAAATTAATGAAGATTGGCTTTTACAGATTTTGGAAAAAACATACAGGATGCGAGAAAAAGGTCATTTTTGACAAACTTTTTTTTGATGCCAATCGATCCCATTCCTGTTGAGGATCAAAAGCTTGTATGGAAGCAAAAAAAAATTCCGGCTAGGAAAGCCACAAATCGAGGAAAACTTTTCCCATACAATTTGTATGAAAATGAAAACTCTTATTTTTCACATGCTATTTTTGTATGCCGATCGATTCCATTCCTATCCAGTATCAATAGTTCCTTTGGGGTCAACTTACGGTTATGTACTAAAAAGCCACAAATTAAAGAAAACTTTTTCCATACATTTACTATGGAGAAAACGTGAAATTTAATTCACAGTTTTCTATCTGGCCAATCAGTCCTGTTACATTTAAGAACCATAATACTGTATGAAGACATTGCTGTAGGACTCATGGGCGAGGTAGAAAATTGTGAATAAAATTTCACATTTTCTCCGTAGTAAATGTATGGAGAAAGTTTTTATTAATTTGTGGCTTTTTAGTACATTACCGTAAGTTGACCCCTAGGAAACAATTGATACTGGATAGGAATGGAATCGATTGGCATACAAAAATAGCATGTAAAAAATAAAAATTTTCATTTTCATACAAATTGTATGGGAAAAGTTTTCCTCGATTTGTGGCTTTTCTAGCCGGAATTTTTTTTTTTGCTTCCATACAAGCTTTTGATCCTCAATAGGAATGGGATCGATTGGCATCAAAAAAAAAGTTTGTCAAAAATGACCTTTTTCTCGCATCCTGTATGTTTTTTCCAAAATCTGTAAAAGCCAATCTTCATTAATTTGAAATCGAGGGAAGGTCTTCTGACCGTTTTATCGTAGCAGCACGGGATCTGGTAGCTGCCCTCACTGACCCAAAAAGAAAATCCACCCTGTATATATTCCCAATTCGGATTCCGGATCGAAACCGAACGTCTGGGGCCAACCTAAATTTTGATTGTATTTTTCCTTATGTCTATGGTCTTTAAACGGGAGATTATTTTAAATGGCTGGCAACATTAAGGATCATATGATCGTTCAATGAAGAAGCACGTCTGACTAGGCGTCGACTTGCTCCTTTCAGCCAGTTTTTACTTTTCTGGCTGATTATCGGCTGTTTTACGTGTGCGCGGTGTAAAATATTAACTATCAGCCATGGCGCTAAGCGACGCAGATGTTCAGAAGCAGGTATGTTTCAATAAAATACATTCGCGTAGAGTATACGCTGCATGTAATACGACATGTATTTTGTCAGATTGATAGATGCTGGGAATCGTGAAGAACGAACTATCTTTGATGATGTTGCTGATGGTAAATGTATTTTATCATGCCTGATTTAGCGTTTCCCAGATGTTAATATGTTACTTTTCCATTACCAGATCAAGCATATGATGGCCTTCATCGAACAAGAGGCCAACGAAAAGGCTGAGGAAATCGATGCCAAAGCCGAAGAGGAGTTCAACATCGAGAAAGGCCGTCTCGTGCAACAGCAGAGGCTTAAGATCATGGAATACTACGAGAAGAAGGAGAAACAGGTGGAACTCCAGAAAAAGATGTATGTACCCACTTTACCTTAACTGCCAAGAGTTCACATGAGAACTGCATTAGATCTTTGTAAATACAATTTTATCTCTAGGTGTCAATATTACGTCCACTAGTTTTGCTCTAGGTATTCTTTAACTTCAAATGTTCACTGAGTGTGATGTTCAGTAAAAGATTACGTACATATTCCAATTAGAATCCAATGCATAATTGGTAATTATTTCTCCAATTTAAAACCAAGCCTTAACAACTACATGTTCTTCCCAATATCTCCATTATTTGATTATCAAGGGTAATCAAATACCTATTTAAAAAATGTAAGGGTGCAGATTATGATTCCAACAATGATAGATGACATGTGGCGCCAGAAGGGTTAACCTTATGTATCAGCCTTACCTGTTATCTTCATTTAGTTGCACTTGACATCTGGTCATGTGATTTCATTTATTGGTCTGTGGAAAACATATGGAACTAAAAATATTTATACAAACAAAAAAAATGAAAATCGGATTGTTATAGTTTTCTCGTAATTTTCATTTTACTATTGACTGCTATTATTTTTTTCGCTCCATGCTGCTGCATTGATGCTACTGCATTTAGATCGGTCAGTATGGGAAAATCTGAAACTAAAAGACATACGTTGATCTATTCTTAGGAACCATGTCATCGATTTTAGTAACAAGAAAAACTGCATTCATACAATTTAAAAAAATTGTACTCAGCTCGGCAATCGAACCCGGACATTATGAAAAATAAAACTAACACTATTTCTAGATATCGATTGTATAGGTCTTAAGCAGTAAATGTTAAACTATGAAGCATGATGTCTGAAATGAATAAGCTGCATTGTTTTCATATCCTTTAATTTATTTTAGTAATTTTTCGAAATTACCACCATTTTAATCAATACATTATACATTTTTTTTTAATGTATGAATGCAGTTCTTCTTGTTACTAAAATCGATGACATGGTTCCTAAGAAGAGTTTGTTGTATGTCTTATAGTTTCACATTTATCCATACTTACCAATCTAAATGGGCCACCCTGTATACTAAATTCTCTTCGCTAATTCTTAATTGAAAATAGCAAGTGACTAACATCATTTGGATATGTCCAAAATACTCAAATTAGGAATTGCTTCTGAATTCTATGACAGAATTGACTAGATATCAAGATAAAACTTAGTGATTATGAAACATTAGTATTATCTGTACCTGAAATAGCAACATTAGCAACCTTTCATATGCCTTGCTTTAGTTACGAGTGCAAGTTTATTAAAACTTGGAACATTGGTTCTCAAACTTTTTTATGGAACCCTTTTGGAAAAAGAAACAGTTCATGATCTATGAATCTCTAAAATTATTTTGTAAAGGAAAATACAATATAATAACTCTTTACTGGACTCCTCAAATAACAATAGCTCAAAATAAAGAAACTAGGTTACACAACAGGTGGTCTTATCATGGAAGAGTGATCTTTTCTAGACAACCATTGGGTATTAGATTGGGTTGGCTGGGTTTAAAGTAATTTAAATTTTGTCTCTTACTAGCTGGTTTCATGCTTGATTTCACGGAAATTGATCATAATTGCTTGATGTAGCCTTCACATTTTGAAAATATTGGATCTTGGTGAAAAAGGGAGAAAATTCCTGACTATTTCTCAAATCTTAATATTAATAAGAAAACTTATATTCTCCAGCCAATCTTCGAACATGCTCAACCAAGCTCGTCTGAAAGTACTGAAAGTGCGTGAAGACCACGTACGTAACGTGCTGGACGAGGCCCGCAAGCGCCTGGCTGAGGTGCCCAACAACAAGGAATTGTACTCCGAACTGCTTGTCACACTCATTGTACAGGCTCTGTTCCAGGTAGGTTGTTAAATCATTACTTAGAAATGAAACAATAACAATAAAAAAAACATGCTGCTGTTCTGTCCCCTCTTACAAAATGCACCTACATCTAATGTGATTAGTAGATTGTCTCTACCTATATGTCCAATAATGACCATAAAATTGCCGGTACGGTGGAATTAAAACATGTAGCATAATTGCTTCAAAGTGTGAGTCAGGTGATGGTAACAAAAAAGCACTTATCTACATGAACAACAACAACAACAAACATGCAAATAATATTAACATTAAAACATGAAATTAAATAATGTGAATAATACGAAAAAAAAACAATAACAATAAAATGTGAATTAGGATTGAATTGCAATATAAATGTAGGATGTCAAATCGTAAATTAAGAATTTAATAATTTAATAATATAATAGCATGTATGTTAGACGGTCCTTATAAATATGGTGCATTCACTTTAAAAATTTATTGCTTATATATTTTTTTAGTTCGACCATAGAGAAAAAAATACATAGAGTGCTCACTCCATACATCAGTTCAGACTATTAATTTCAGTGTCTACATCTAGCACCGAGTAGCGGAACTATCAGTACTGCTACTTGACAATAGATGTAGCACCGACCGGAAAGTCTTATCTCAACAGCATAAGACTTTCCGGTCGGTGCTGCATCTATTGTCAAGTAGCAGTACTGATAGTTCCGCTACTCGATGCTAGATGCTAATAGTCTTTTTGGTACTAAAACTGATGTATGGAGTGAGCACTCTATGTATTTTTTTGTCTATGGTTCGACCAAACTTACCAAGACTTACCAAGTAACTTTTTTTTGTTTGTTTAGTTAGTGGAACCTCAGGTAACCTTACGCGTACGACAGGCCGATAAGGGCCTGGTGGAGGGGCTGCTCTCCAAGGCACAGGCCAGCTACAAGGCCAAGATCAGCAAGGACCTCCAGCTGAAGGTGGACAACGAGAACTTCCTCCCTGCTGAGACCTGCGGCGGAGTCGATCTTGTAGCGGCTAAGGGCCGTATTAAGGTAACTATCACTCATCTAGTGAAATTCGAGATATGTACTTAGCGACTGTACTTTTTGTAGACATACCTAATAGAAAAAGTGTGACGCAAATAGATCTCTGAATACAAAAAAGAAATTGACAGACCTGCCCAACAACTACTCAGAATTCTAAGGTACATATAAGGGAAAAATATAAATCAGTTTCCCACTTTAAGGAGTTTAGCATTTTTTTATATATTTTAGGATACCGTTTTGCCAGCGTACCTATTTAATTGATAAATGACAGTAGGTATGTACCTATACCTATACTCATGTTAAATTACAGCTTTCCAGTGCTTACAGTCACTAAGCTAATCCGCGGACAAAACTTGACCTAAACATTAACATGAAACATGAATCACGGAGAAAAGTGGCAAAAAATGCTTCTTAGTGGTTTTGTTAAGCAAACATCGTCTGGTAATTTTTAATTTTGAACCAGATGTTTTTATTATTATTTTATCACTACAACAGTTTTTCTGTAAGTAATTTTAATTTATAACTTTTTTGTACATTATTTGTAGCGGCGTGGCGTCTAAAAACAATTATCTCTGGAAAGTTCCAGTAAAAGGCTTATTTTTTGCTTTTAAGAGCTGTTGGCCAAATTGCTCTATTATATAAAGAGACAAACAGTTGACAGAATCAAGTTGGATAGATGCCAAGCCACTAGCAAATCAAGTTATAAGGTCTCATTCAAAATAGCGCCTACGAACGCGGATAAAGTACAAGTTAAGCGTTTGGTAGCGTTGCTATCGCTGTTAAGACATTGTTGCGTGTCGTCTACTAACTGTCAGCACTCGTTCATGATGGGAGGGGAGTACTTTACGCGATAATTTGATCGGGGCCTATTATAATGAACCAAGTATACGTATAAAAGGAATTGTTCGCTGCAGATCTGCAACACGCTGGAGTCGCGGCTGGAGCTCATCGCTCAGCAGCTGCTGCCCCAGATCCGTACGGCGCTCTTCGGCCGCAACCCCAACCGCAAGTTCACCGACTAGATTAACACATCTGTTACTACTAACTTATTATAAATCATTATTATTCGTAGAACTAAACGTTATTATTATAATAAATGTTTTCCTTTGCCTAATTAATTATATTGTAATAATGCGTACAATTTTGCTGTTTAGAATTTAACTGATGATTGGTCCTGTCGAGTCGTCAGAAGTAAATAATGTGTGATCATGTAAGTTTCTGGTTCCTGTTTGTTGTTCTATTCTTAACTGTATGTTAGTTTCGCCTACTTAACATCGATGTCTACTGAGAACAAAATATTTTATTCGTACAATTCATTCGTCATATGTATCCTAGAGTAGAGATTCGAAACGATATAATTAAGACATTGTTACCATATATCTAGGTAATATGAATAGCATTTTAAAGCCGATTCTGTTAAAGAGTTGATAGTCGTCTGCACTCTCCGCCTTCAGTATTAATGCAGCACGAGCCACAAGACACAGGCGACTTCGTTAGATCGACATTAACAATTAGTTGTATGCGAAAATGTTTCTGTATCGTTATAATAATAGATGTTATTACTGGATGTTTTGCAACGATATATTTGGTCTATATCGTTTCGCGTAGGATCATTGAGTGCTGCAAGGTTGGCTCACGGCGGCAGCATCCTATGCTGGGAACACCTAAATCGAGGTAAAGATTTGGCTGCGCGCAGTATAGCGCCGTGGGGGAACCTTCCAGTGTTTCACACATTCCTACCTTGTATTACCTGGCCTGGCAGTTACAGTTTCCTCGGCTTGCTTTTGACGGACGTAATCAGCAGAGCAGAGTACAATAGCTCTTATATAAGGTACAATGTATAATCCCCTTTATGGCACTGTTAAAATTCTTATGTAAATATATAGATGTGTTAATATTAATCTTTTATTTCTTTGCCTTGCCCTATAAATATAAAATAAGCAAAGTAACCTAGGTGGAAAAACAGTGACGGCGCATAAGTTTATAAGTTCTGTAAAAAAACACCATATTAAAGTTCCGTTCCATGGTTCCAACCGCGAACAATAAAACAGTTTGAGAAACGCTGACCTAAAACAGCCTTTTTTGTATTTTATAGTAGAATCCGCTTATAATGACATCGAAGGGAACTAACAGACACGTCATACTAACCGGATGTCATAACTCATATAAAACAGTTGTACAACTTCTTGTTAAGTTTTCCAAATTAATCTCAAATTCCTTTGTGAGAGATGAGTTTTATTAAACTTTTAACAAATATTAACTTGTCACTGAGAATCAAAACTAAAATACCTTACACGCCACGAACGCACCAAACGTCCTCGCAGGGAAAGACGTGTGGTGACGGCCACGAAAACCAGCGAAGGTGTGAGTATAACCGGACCGGACATAATTTCATGAAAATAGGATTTTTAGGTCATAGTAAGCGGTTTGTCACTATTAAGCGAAGTCATCTTTTCCGAATTTGTCACAAAAAGTTTTATATGAAAACCAAACTTCGCACAGTAGGTAATTACGTCATAGTAAGCGGTTGGTCAGTATAAGCGGAGTCATAATAAACGGATTCTAAGTACTGTAACTTTATTATATAGCTGGTCAACCAAATCTTGTCAGTAAAAAAAGGCGCGAAATTCAAATTTTCTATGGTACGATATCCCTTCGCGCCTACATTTTTCAAATTTGCCGCCTTTTTCTACTGTCAAGATCTGGTTGACCAAGTATATGTACCTATAGATAAATCAGACTTCTTATATGGGCACATCTATTTTATTCGATTTTATCCAACTTTAGCGTGTATGTATAGTTGGTCAAGCCAATTTGTCAGTAAATAAGAACAAAGAAAACTATACTCATCCTTTTCTTTTGGGTTCTATAGTTCGTTTTTTTAGCATTAGAAAGAACTTGAAAGAAGGTAAGCGATTTTGACATGTCTTTTAATTGAAAAACACTTTTTAAATATCAATAACTATTACTTATGAAAGCAGAAGACTATAAAAGATCGTATTAGATTCATAATTGTTACATATTTACCGTAACTTATTTTTAAAATGTGTTTTTCAATTAAAAAACACATCAAGATTGTTTACCTTATTTCTAATGCTAAAAAAAACGAACTATAGTACTAGTGTAAGACAATAAAGATACCTATATAAGTGTACTACATGTGCAAAGCACGAAGTAATTCGTTGCATTTAAACGGAACTATTCATGAAAAATATTTGTTCTTATTTTTTTTTTGTTCAAAAATAAGACGAGGTGAATGCTGAAATTTAGTATAACTCTTACTAATGGCGTGACCCATCATCAGAAAAAAATCAGGCCGAAAAGCTGTTAAGGCACAAGATGGTCCCTTATCCTGTCACGGCCTTTCGGTCGTATTCGCTAGGTGCACGACTGGTGCTGCCCTCATTTTGGCGGACTTTCTACGTTAAATCTTATGGGATGGAGTAAAATTAGTTCAAGCGGCTGCCGCTAGTACTAATGGCGGACATTCCATAAGATTACCTGTGTTTGTGACGATCAGCGCCACTTCCCCCTCCACCGACTTCGCACCTTGCCAATAAGAAAAAGAATAGCGCCACTAAAGTATGGAATTAAGGTCTTACGACAACGTAACGGACTAGCTACCGGGAAAAAAAATAAGTTGTTACTAAAAATTTCATGGTTATTTAATTCAGGGAACAAATAGTATTCGACGTATTCGTATTCGTACCTACTAAAAATCTATAAATTTAACATAGGCAGGCATCACAAGTTACATTAGTATTTATCATATGTATAGAGAAATAACTACATATATAAAAACATCCTTAAAAAATCAATAGGTATTTATATATTTTATAGTAGCCAATTCCGCGTAGGTAATTTGATACTTCCGTTGTCGAAATAACTCGACGGGGTTTAGGCAGGCATTAATACCAGTTTTGTAGTGCGCCTAAAAAAAGACTTCACGTTATTGTCCCAGTTATCGTTCCTCGTCAGAAACACAAGGAGCTAAGTGAATTAATTTGAATTTCACTTCTCATGCTCGCCAAAATCGCCATACAAACTGCCAGCCCTGACGGCGCGCCCCCGATCGGCGTGCCCCTCGCGGCCCGCGCCTCCGACCGGCCCGAGTACAATTTTCTTGTCTTGAATAAATACGGTAAAATAACCTAAAATATTGTATATTTTTGTATGTATATTTTACTCACAATCGAAGTGAAAAGCAGAGTGTATAAATCAGGCATAAATGTCCATTTTATCCTCGCTGCGCTCGGATCGGACCAATAAATTGCCTCGGATAGAAATGGATCGCTTTATGCCCTTGTTGTACAATCTACAATTTTATACCAATGACCGCCAAAAAAAATCTTTTAATTCTAGGCCGTGCTACATTTCAATACATTATATTAGGTATTTACTAGAATTAGCTTTAATTATTTGGTGTTGTAAGTAATGACTACGTCGCATGATGGTCTACGAAGAAGCCCACCCCATTCCTCATAGAACCACCTCACATAAGAATACACGTTACGGTTAAGTTAGACGACCAGATGCGATACATCAGGAGTGTAGGCAGGGAGGTACCGAGGCACTCTCGGCTCGTCGCGCCTCCTGATCGCACCTCGGTCCACGGCCAGGCTGATGCTCCCGGCCTCTTTCACTCCATTCGACTTGGCGCGCCGTTGCGAGGGCATTATCGAGGCTCTCATAGTCTTCCGTTTCTGAAAAATTACCAATATACCTCAAGAACAAATCAAACATTACTTATTTTATATATGTATCTACTTACGAAAGCTATATAACAATGCGTCCAACGAAGTCGTCGGGGCATCTAGCTATCCGAATGATAGATTTTTTTAGACGAAGTTCACTGTCTGAATTGCCGGGCATAGAAAAAAATAGATGGGGTGGGTCCCATTCAGTTTGGGGAGTGGCAGCAGAATACATTAGTGGATATTTTGAAACACGCTATAGCGTGATTAGATACTTGATTAGCAAGCGATTTCTTCAGAGCCGACGATCTAAAGCGGGAAACTAACCATGTCTTGATGAGTAAAAATAATAAATAAACATGAATCGTATATTTTTGATAGGTACTTATGCTTTAACAATTATAATTTCGATCAAAAACTAAACTAATGATATAAACTTGAAACGTTACAACAGGGTGTTGCCGAGCGTTAATCGGTCCAGTTTCGCGATTAAGTTTGGTCTCCGTAATGAATGGTTTTCGAGTTATCTGTGGTCCACGGCGGCGGTCTCTTGGTCTTGTTTACCTCAATGGTACCGCGCCAGCGGTCAGCCGCGTGCCGAGCGATTTCCATCCTCTTCTGCTTCTTAATCTGGTGCCGCTTGTACACCACCTCGATCACGATAAGCACTATTCCCCCAAAAATGCCCGCCAACACCAGTATAAACACCCCCGCCATATTCTTCAAACCCAACGTGTTCGGAGTCTTTTCGTTTTCTTCACAGTTTAAAAGATTATTACGTAATATCCAATTGTTGTCCAGTGACTCCATTATACCACCTATAACAACGCCATAGTTTAGGATGAATAAAGAAAAATATATAAGTAGGTTTCGATGTCAAAGTAGATATAGGTGTATGTAATATGTGAGACTATACCTATGTGCATGTAACTGTAGGTACTTACTTTCATGAAAGTCGAGTATAGCTAGGGTCACTTTGTCAGCCCACGGCGACCCTTTTTGTAAGCCAACCCCGTAGCCAGAGCGGCCGAACAGCTCTCCAGCAGTCACCAACTCGCAGTCCTGAGCCGCTTCAAACTCCAAACGAGAGGAGTCCCAGATAAAAGCCATTAATTTTCTGTAACATGAAGTTACCCTGTAGTGAATGCTTTGGAGGATAGGTACGTACTTATGGTGTAAACTGGGAAAAAGATGGGAGAGGTGAGACATGGGATAAATATTATACTACCGTAGAGTTAGAAACTTAGTAGAAAGGAGGGTATTAGTACCCTGTGGTGTGTAAAATACTGCTACAGATTCCCTAGCTTACTGGTAAAGAGTAGCGTGAGCTAGTACCTATCTCTATTCCTAACCCTTTATTTTTTCTGTATTTTATTGAGTAAATTTATTTGGCCCAGGCCTTTCGACAAAAAGGCCTGGCCGTGGCCGCGTGGATGATAATATAATATTATTTACCCATTTTTGACATCCTGAATGGCCTGCTCCGCGTTATCGTAGTTGTTGGCCTCCATGGTTCGGTACATGTTGGACAGTTCTACTTGACGTCTGAAGTACATATCCACTCCCGACCCCTTTACTGTTGCACACGTAAGATTCTCCATTGTGTTTCGGAGCTAGAACATATAAGTTACTCTAATGCATAGCATTATAATATTTATAATTCTAATCTCATTTTTATACTTAATATAATAATCGGTTATACAGCTAGGGTGGCTCAAATTCGTGACCATCAGTCGTGATTGGAAAGAACAAAACTTATTGAATTAAATTACAGAAGTTTTTGAAGCTAGTATATAAACTTATTCTAATAGCTAGCTACTTATTATAATGACAGCATTATAAGCAATAAGTAAGTACCTACCTACTTACCTTATATATTTTTTTAATTATATGCCAACCGTAAAAGACTGCATGAAGAATATTGCTAATAACACTTACCCTAGCATCATTAATTCCCGTGAGTTTGGTTTTTGGGCGTTCCAGCACGAGGAATGCAGCCAAGTTGGCAGTGTATGAAGCAACAATGATCATAGCAAAACCTGCCCACACCATGCCGAGAACTCTCGCAGAGAAACTACGGGGTGTCCCTGAAATGAGAATAAACATGTTTGTAAAATTTAAGACTAGGAGTAACGGTACCTAAGCAAATACTTAAAAATCTTTTATATTCATAATTCTTAAGAGGTGTTCGACATTCGTTAGAACTTCGAATCAGAGCGCGCCATAGTTTATATGTCGAGGACCGGTACGTAAAGTTAGGATTTTCTGCTATGCTTTCTTAAGTGTGTGTGTTTGTGTGTGTGTGTGTGTTTCTAAATAAGGTTACCTTCTCCAATGCCACTATTCAACAACACGCCCCAGGCAAACCAAATAGCGCTCGATAAATTCAACGCATCTTCTTCTGTCCCATCTATGTTAGCCAGCTTAAACCTTCCGAATGGCGAAAATCTGTCTAGCAGATACAAGACCAATGCCACTACGTGTACTGATACCATCACTAATATCCATAAGGTGTTCGAAAATGGTTGCAAGAACGATACCAGTGTTGATGACCGAGACGGCTGTAAAAAATAAAAATATTTTCAGTGCTTTACCTAATACTGCATACAGGGTGGACTGTGGTAACATGTTTAGAAACGACAAATTATACGACGTGAATGAGACTACAAAATAATATAATGAAAGATGCTATCTTTGTTTTCACGTTATAAACAATTTCGAGACCAAACGTATGTGAAGGATTCTGACAAAAAAAGTGCTCCTCTTACCTTTTTCTCCAGGATTGTTATACCTTGGTACTTAAAAGGTTTACTGAACTCAATAAATTCTGCTCTTTCAGGATTTATAGTCAGTGGGGCCACAATCATATCCGCGCGTTCATACACTAGTTCTCCTGCGGAAACATAGTATTAATATAATGTAACATATTATGGTCAGATAATCTGACTTGACAGAGCAGTAGTAGCCATCGTCTAGGTTAAATTCACTTGATGTCCCAATCCCAAGTCACACCACTCGACTGCTACATAATGTTCAATTGTAAAATGTCATCTCTTTTACCTATGAGACCGGTCCATTCCTTTTTTGGGCTAGGAGCAGAATAGTTTTTAATAACATAGTGCCCGAATTGTCCATCTGGTGAAAGTGCCAAAGAGTAAGTGAAGTTAATCCATGTAGCCAGGTGTTTCAGGAGGTCCATACAGAAACCTTTGCAGCAGTACAATTGATCTGGAAATATATAAAAAAAACATGTAATAACAAAGCATCTGCTCACTTTTGCACAATGATAAGTTATAGTCTACAACTTAATATTAATACATTGATATAGTTGTACAACAAAAGATGGCTTCCTAAACTCTATTAATGATTCTGAAAAATCTATTAATGATTACTAAGCATAATATATATGGCCCTTCGGTCCGGATACAATTCTGCGCCTAACCTAACCTGTAGGTAAGTTAAAAGATATAATATTTTTATTTATACCTGTATCATCGGTAGTATTATAATGTGGACACGGAATTTCTTCAGCGGTGCAATCGCTGCCATCATCAATCCGTCGTGCGTACACAAAGGGTTTTTCCTCTATTGTTAATACCTGAAACATAGGTATTTTCACACTACCAATACAGGCAACAGTTCGTTTAAGTACCTACTTAATTTTTATTGAGGTAACATAAAGAAACATACCTTCAAATGAGTAGGTATCATAAACCCTTCAGGCTTCGAAGGACTACGGCCCATCCAAATTATTTCTTGTTCTTTGAGCTCTAACCGCATCTTTCGCACATCCTAAAACAAAAACAATGAAATCATATATGTATTGTGAATCTAGGGGACGTTAGCGTTACAATTTAAGGTACCTGATATGAGAGGATTTTTAACAAACCTTGGAATAGAAATATTTCCCGACCGCTACATGTTCGCCTTGTGCTCTAACGTTCACCATATCATACTCGGCGTTAACTCTGTCCCCGTGGTCATCAAACGCCACATGGCCTGTCGCTCCACTCTCCAGAGTTTGCTTCCTTATGTAATCGAAAAGATGCCGACCAGTATTCCAAGTGCTTCCTGAGTTGTCGCAGTCAGATGGTGGGGCGTTAATTTCTTCAGTCGTATTCATGTCTCGTATTGCTGATGCAAGAACATAGCTGTAAAAAAAACATTGTAATTTCTGTTCACATCTGTAATTTTCTGCTTTTACAGGTTTTGTACGTACATGGAATCCTGGATATGAGCGTGCTCGTTGGTGGCGTTGACCAGGCGCAGCCCGAGCAGCCCCTCGGGGGCGTTGGCGGCGTCCAGCGCCTGCTCCGTCACCACCCACACATAGCCCGTCGTCGTCATGTTCAGAAACGTCGCATCGCGGAAAATTATTTCAGCGTCCGTTTTGCTGTAACAAAAGATTGTTTACGAATCGGTGTCACGACACCTGTAAAGCGTGTTAGGCTTTCTATTTTTTAAGTTAGTTAATCGATTGTTATACACAAATGTTTAAAGATAACTAAATAGCTCTGATTGCATGGACATGTCACGCTGGCGCCATTCTTTGCGGGTAGGTGAGCTATAATAGAGATATTACCTATCGAATTTAAATGACACTGCTACTCCTATGAAGCTTTAAGTTAACCGTACCTGGCATACATTAAGAAAACTCTTGACCTCGCAGTTTTTACTTCTATAAGTTTGTCACTGAAGGAGTCCAAGCCTGGCTCGAATTCAATAACTTGTTCGACCACTACTTTTCTGTCAACATCCTCGTCCACGCTTTGGGATGTCGTTTGAAATCTATAAAAGGCAATATTTATCAGATTCACAATTTAATGATGATTTAACGTCGGCTGCCTACGCATGTAAAGTTCTCAAAAAAGTAAGTACAGGGTGACTTCTGACCGGAGAAAAAACTTCCAAGCTTTTTTATCAACACCGAATATTTATTCGTAATAGAAATTCAGAATTGATTAGTTAACTGTATGTACCCATACTTAGTAAGAGAATAAAAATAAAAGTATTTTCAGCAACTACGCATTGCATCGGTGTGTGCCTTTAATACAGGCAAATATTCACGACCTTTTACGAGTAAATTAACAGGTTTACATACCGGCCTAGAATAGCTCGACCGTCGGTGTCAGAACTATGAATGAAGATGACCTTCATGTAATTAAAATGTTTCAGGACATCTACCCACACGTCAGCCTGATGAGAATAGGGAGGCACTGTCCGCAAGAACGATACGTGAATGTTCTTGTCAGAAAAGGCAGAGTCTCTTGAAGATATACCGATCACTGGGATGTGGTAAAACCCACTCGTGTATGACACGGCTGCCGGAGACAGGTCTCCAGTCAAAGGATGGGATACTACGATAGCATACACCTGAAAGGTAGGAAATCTCGTTACATAAATAATAGCTGACTAAAACTTTGAAGCTTAGAATACTTTTATTACATTGAAGATATAAAGTTTATTTTATGTAAATGGAAAATATATTACAAACCCGATGCCCAATCAGATCTTTACAAACGTTCAATGCAGTTTTAATAGGATTTGGGTCCATCAAGATTGAGTAGTCGTGATAGGTCACACCTCGTGGGACGTATTGATCCTTGAAGTTCAGATTCTGAAAACATCAAATACATTGTAAATTAGTGCAAGTAAGAAAGTTTAAACTGTTCAGCCACAGATTTTTTAATGCCGCCATTTTAGTAATGAGGTAAACTTTTCACAAATTAAGGTACCTGCTTTATCCATTAACAGACGGGTTATAGATAGAAGATAAAAACTTAAATAAATGTAGGTACTCTTACCGAAATGGTATCTTTGAAGAAGGCAATGGACTCATTGCTAGAGAGCACCCCTCCGACGTTATAATAGGTTGGGTTGGAGTACCGCCGCTGGTCTCTGTCGGCAGAGGCCAGCTGCCAGCAGCTCAGGGCTGTTATTATCCCGAGGAGGGACCTCATCCTCTCTGGTTACGAAAACTGAGGTAGAAAATAAATAAATAAACATTTGCAGAAATAAAAATGGCCGTAGGTAACTAAATTATAGCATTTGTGTTTTCCACCCTGTATATATGATTAAAACTTATTTATTTTAACAAAAATGTATTTCATTAAAATATATGCATACAAATAATAACACCCTATCGTACCTACTTGAAACTCTTTAAGTGCAGTTACCTAAATCAACATACGAGTAGGTACGATGGGAGAACCTATATTAAGTAAAATAATTAGCTTCTTAACAAGGTGTACAAATATGACTACCTAATTATCAAATGGCGTGGCTGTTACGTGTTTCATATCATACTTCTGATACTTCAATTAGATACTACATCATTAAGCGTATTAGATTAATTTAACAAATAGAGATTGCCTTATCAATCACAGAACACATTTATTTGGTTTGCTATAGAGGTTTGCAATAGGCGTTTTAAGTTTTAAAACGCTCTTATCTAAGCTAAGAAGGTAAACTTAATTTGCTTCATAAGAAACGAGAACGTAGGTATAGGCGCTTTATCTACCAGAATTCCTAACAGCTGTACTGATGAGTTTACGTAACAAGTAACAACCATGATCCCACCGCGTAACTTATAATTACGACTGAATATTTCAGGCACTGAGTCCCGCCCTTCTGGGCAAGTTAGATGGGATCTCTCACTACAACCTATATAATATATTATTCATCGCCGCTTAGTGCTAAATAAGGGGCGTATTTTACTTACCAGTGAGTAGATTCTTTAGTCACATTTACGTCATTGTTTTGTTTAATATTACAGTAAAAAATATTATTCTGTGAGAGAACAGCTGAGGGATGCTGTGGTACAGCGGTAGATGGAGCCTGCTCTGCGGTTGTCATGGTTACCGCGCAGTCGTATCGGCAACTTCGATTCGATCAATGCTAGACGATGGAGGAAGTAAAATCCGAACATTGATTGTTTTGGCGAATAGAGAAGGAATATTTTTTTCACCTCAGCAGCTCGAACAAGGGTACTTTGCTACTTAAAAACAGTGAGCAAAATCGCATTTTGCTCACTGAGTGAGACAAAATGAGCAAAATGCGATTTTGTTCACTGTTTTTAAGTAGCAGAGTACCCTTGTTCGAGCTGCTGAGGTCAAAACTTAATTGTTGGTATATCTTAAGAAAACATTAGTGAATAGAGGTAAGTGATGAAGAAGGAATACATTTTTCGGGTTCTCTAATATGTTCTCACTGCTAAGGTGAAAAGTTTTGTGAACTACACGAGATCAAAGTTATTTACATCTCGTGCGCTTTTGAGTCCCTTACTACGCTCAAGATTCTAGTATAGAATCTTTCGCTTGCACGGGACTCAAAATAAGCACTCGAAGAAATATCAAACTTTGATCTCTTGTTGTACAAATAACTATTTATTTGATTGCTAGAGAGTATTAGGGTATAATCGAGATAAATTATACAAATCGTTATGCGGTAGTAAAATATGTATTTTTATGAAAAGAACTATTACCTACTTAGATAACAATTTACAAAGCAGGTAGTCTTAAAAAACAAAAAAAAATACATTAGGTATATCAGATATCAGGTATAATACTTAGTTAACAAAACAGTTACAACTATTTGTAATCTCACGTCTCTAATACCTAACGAAAGGAAACATAATATTATCCGGCTCGAAGGACCAATACGATGAAACTTTATAACAAATATTATGTAATTTTACATTAATGTTTGAAATATTTTGTCTTTTCTCGTGTTACATAAGCACTGTGGTAAATAATAAATTGCTTTACATGCAAGTAAGTAATTATTAATTTAACAAAGAACATGAAATTAATTATATTTGGTATACCAACATACCAACTTTACTAACTTAGCTATGTTTCGAGTTCATTTTGTCATTCGGTCTCGTTTACAGGCACACATAAAAGGAACCGGATTGTACCTAATATAAAATTAGCTGGAGTCTAAAGTTTAGATTCTAGATAGTTCAATATTTTTATTGCATGGAAAAGAGGGCTTTAGGACTTGGTCTCCCGTAAAATACGACGCTGTGCACAGCGTACGTACAGCGACAACGGGAAACCGCAGCCTTAGATAGATTTAGCGTTCAGGTGTTCAAGACCAAGCCCAAGCTCCATGTGCAGGCGGTGTCCAGGTGGGCGCGGGCCAGGCCCAGGGCGCCCAGGAGGGCTGCAGCGCGGCCGCGGCGGCAGAGGCGGCGTGGTGAGCTGCTCCGGCGGCGCCGGCGGCCCCAGAGCTTGACAGCACCGACAACTTCACTGATTCTAGGTCTGAAATCATTTCACTTGTCAATTTTTTAATCGTTTGGTCGACTTAGGGCCAAATTGAACCAACCACACTCGCCTGACTAAGTGTAAGGCCTGAGTGAACGCTCGAGTTGGGCGTGCAGTGGGGCGGGGCGTGCGGCGTGCATGTTAAACAAATGCAAACGTATAGGAGCGGCCTTAGTGCACGCTGCTCAAATCACTTGGGAGCTCGATTTATGCGTTAGAGGGAGCAAGTGATATTGCTATCTCATTCTACCGCATGGCTGCGTCCCTTGGAGTGGCCGGCGTTGGCCCATCGTGTAGAGGAGCCCTTACACAGAATCTTACCAGCATTGTGCAGCCTGGCAGCCTGGTTATGCGCCGCTTGCTGGATAGCGCGGGCAGCCGCCGCCTCTCGCGCCGCGGCGATCTTCTGAGCGGCCGCCGCGCGCGCCTTCGCTGCCGCCAACTGTGCTTGCGCGTGCACCGCCGCCTGCGCTGCTTCGAGCGCGTGCGCGCGGGCGTGCCTGGCTGCTTCCTCGCTGTGAAGTTAGGGTTCAATAAGTCGTCCTTAAATTCAATTTTCTACTACATGTTGACATTTCGTAGTAGTATTAGGTAACCATTTTACCCAAATACTCGTGCCCTCGTGGTATTCAAGTTTAGATCTAGTGACAATTTAAGTGGAAAACATAAGTAAGTAAGCTAGCACCGCGCGGTTACCTTTTATGAGCGGCATGAGCGGCCGCAGCTTCCTTAGCGCTGGCGACGCTCTGCTGCTCTAGCGCAGCGTGCTTTGCGGCCGCGACTTGGTGCTGAGCGGCCATAACCGCGGCTGCTGCTGCCTTCGCTGCCGCTACCGCCCCCGCTACGTCTGTACTCGAATCTGAAAATACAGGTATACTCGTACCCGCTTTAAATACTGTTACTAGTTGGAGTACTGTACGTAGTAGTAGTTTGAACTCAGAAGTTTAGAGATACGACATAAATAGTGAACATTCAGGAAATTGCCGAGTTGTAGGTAAGTACTAGCACTAATTCTGTAAGTAGAATATATAATCTAATCCACGATAGTGTCTCCTTAATTTTAGTTACGTACTTTTTCCTGTCCTATGAGGACTTGTATATATTTTCACGTCGCGTAGGTCTTACCATGTGAAAGCACCACGGGTCTCCAAGGAGCTCCGATGGAGTTGACCGGGCTGAGGTCCCAGCCCAGGCTGCGCTTGTCGGGCTTACTGCCGATGGCTGTAGCCACGAGAGTGAAGGCAAATACCTGAATTTAGTAAACAAAAGTTTACTGACATCATCTTCTTAGCATAACAGACTATTAATTAAACACGGCCAAAGCTACATTAACAGTCGATAAGTATGAAACCATCTGATACCCTTGCCTCTGTTACTGTTACCATCTGTTACTATTACCTATTGAACCCCTAGTGTAAATTTCATTCAACAGCGTGACGGACGTACGCGTTTGCGTTAAGTAGGTATGTATAAGTCTCATTAATTACCTATGGGATTTTGGGTTTCCAAAACGTCCCGCTAGGCGCGTTGTTCTAAAAACCCCTACCAAACGCGTCATCACGGCACGCTATCAAATGAAATTTACACACTAATAGGGGTAGGTACTATTGAGTTTAAAAATATAGGGTATTTGGGTACCTATTGCAAAGCAAAGTTAAACACACTCGCAAAAGCTAAAGCTAAATTTAAGCTTTTGTTTTTTTAAACCACTTACCAAAACTTTAAAAGACATGATGATTTGATGATGGTTCTGTTGCTGTCCGTCTTATATCAAGGGATACTTGTAATGTGATACCAATACAGAACATTGGACATTTTATATTGTTGCACGCGGAAGTTGGCAGTGTAGAAAGGGATCGCCATTATTCCTAAGAACAAGTAGAATCCGTCATTATATCAGGCGAAATGAAAGGAAGTGTTATATGAGCGGCGGAGGGAGCTAGGTAATCATATATCTACACACGACGAGGCTTAAAACTGCAATATCAATAACTATATACAAGTACCCATTCATACCAGTCGATATTTTTTGGTGAATAAAAAAGCACATTTTTAGTGTTCCCTAGTCAACGGGGATCTCTTATACATATGTAGTTTCGCCACGTCCGTCTGTCTGTCCATCTGTCATTCCGCGAATCAATCCATCTCGAAGATCCGGGTACGAAAATATCCGAATGGTCGTTTTACTACCCCCTCTACTTTTTGTTCCGGTTTAGAAGTCCTTTAGGGTTTAATTATTTTTTCACCTCAGCAGCTCGAACAAGGGTACTTTGCTACTTAAAAACAGTGGGCAAACTCGCATTTTGCTCACTGAGTGAGACAAAATGAGCAAAATGCGATTTTGCTCACTGTTTTTAAGTAGCAAACTACCCTTGTTCGAGCTGCTGAGGTGAAAACATAATTATTGGTATATCTTAAGAAAACATGAGTGAATAGGTAAGTGATGAAGAAGGAATACATTTTTCGGGTTCTCTAATATGTTCTCACTGCTGAGGTGAAAAGTTTTGTGAACTACACGAGATCAAAGTTATTTACATCTCGTGCGCTTTTGAGTCCCTTACTACGCTCAAGATTCTAAATTAGATTCACGAGCGTAGCGAGTATAGAATAGTATAGAATCTTTCGCTTGCACGGGACTCAAAATAAGCACTCGAAGAAATATCAAACTTTGATCTCCTGTTGTACAAATAACTATTTATCACACTTTGCTCTGAAAAGATCTTATTCTCATGCTTATGCATGCTATATTGATTATATTGTTCCCGCGGGAGTTATGGATTGTGAAAAAAAAGCTATAACTCCCTATTTTTTTTAATTATGTCACTAATTCATCATACAAACCAAGAAGCGTAAATGACGAGTACCTATTAATTTATAATATTGACGGTTATATTTTAATAGTTTTGTTTTTATGTTTAAAAATAATTTGATTTAGGTATTTAATAGCCGTTTAATAGGTAGTTAACTATTTATTTTACATTGGGGCAAAGTAGTTGTTTAACCTCGTGTTAATATTGATACCCGAACAAGCGAAAGATTCCAAAATTGAACCACGAGCGTAGCGAGTGGTTCGAAAAATGTAATCTTGAGCGTTGCGAGGGTTTCAAGGCACGAGGGTTAAACAAATTTTACCACCGAGTGAAACACAATTTTTTTCATTAGGTACCTACACCAACACAAGGAAAATACTAACTGTAAAATATCAATCAAAGTCAATCGATTCAAAATTAATGTCATTAAATATATATAAGTCAATTCTAACAACAAACATAAGAAAACAATTCAAAATTTGCATTTGATTACTTTGCCTCACATGTGAATAAAATTAAATAAGAGTTCCTTAAATAAATAGGTACCTACGTACTGTATGTATAGTAACGGCACCAGTCATGGGACATTTAAGGGGAAATTTGGAGTATTTGTGATATTTCCCTGATACATGTAAAAGTTCTACCGCTTAGCTTGTTAAAAGATGAATATCCTATCCTTCTTTCATGTTTCAGGCGTGTTGTATCAAAGATACTGCAGTCAGTTTCCACATAATTAATAAATTAAAAATATGTGTTTTTTCTCCAGTCATGGACACCAAAGCTCCAGTAATGGAACCCCGGTAATGGACGTGGATCCAGTAATGGGCCCCCTATAATGGGCATACCCTATCAGTATAAGATATTGGAATAGGGAATAAGTTTTTGGCAAAAAACTAGTTATTAGTCATTTTTGTCACCCGATTGCATTGTCATCCGATTTGCATACGTATCCAAAATTTCAACTCAATCGGAAATCCGAAAGTGGCTCAAATGCCATTTCCAAGATTTGAACCACACTAACTAATACAGGATGGATTTTCTTTTTGGGTCAGTGAGGGCAGCTACCACATCCCGTGCTGCTACGAGAAAACGGTCTTAGAAGACCTTCCCTCGATTTCAAATTAATGAAGATTGGCTTTTACAGATTTTGGAAAAAACATACAGGGTGCGAGGAAAAGGTAATTTTTGACAAACTTTTTTTTTTATGCCAATCGATCCCATTCCTATTGAGGATCAAAAGCTTGTATGGAACAAAAAATAATTTCCGGCTAGAAAAGCCACAAATCGAGGAAAACATTTCCCATACAATTTGTATGAAAATGAAAACTTTTATTTTTCACATGCTATTTTTGTATGCCAATCGATTCCATTCCTATCCAGTCTCAATAGTTTTTTTGGGGTCAAAATGAAATTTCTCATTTTCTCCATAGTAAATGTATGGAAAAAGTTTTTATTAATTTGTGGCTTTTTAGTACATTACCGTAAGTTGACCCCAAAGAAACTATTGATACTAGATAGGAATGGAATCAATTGGTATAGAAAAATAGCATGTGAAAAATAAAAGTTTTCATTTTCATACAAATTGTATGGGAAAAGTTTTCCTCGATTTGTGGCTTTTCTAGCCGGAATTTTTTTTTAGTTCCATACAAGCTTTTGATTCTCAATAGGAATGGGATCGATTGGCATCAAAAAAAAGTTTGTCAAAAATTACCTTTTTCTCGCACCCTGTATGTTTTTTCCAAAATCTGTAAAAGCCAATCTTCATTAATTTGAAATCGAGGGAAGGTTTTCTAAGACCGTTTTCTCGTCGCAGCACAGGATCTGTTGGCTGCCCTCACTGACCCAAAAAGAAAATCCATCCTGTATAGAAACTAACAGGGCAAGTTAAATAAAATTTTGTAAAAACGATATTAATTTATCCGAAGTCCGAGGAGACCTCCTGACATAGTTCGTACGAGTAACTACATTATACTTCTGTATTGTTTAAACATGAAATTACGCCATGGCAAGCATCATTATGTAAATTATCCCATCATAGGAGGTATGCAGTTTTACAGCTCCTATAATGGGATTGGGCAAAATACCACTATTTTTTATACATCTCTAGAGTCATAACATAATGTGTTGTATACCTTATCTCATGGTAGATGCAATTAACAAAATACATTCTAGTTTACACCAAGTAATAATTAACTACAATTTAATATATGAACTCACCTCTCTTAGCGAAGTTGTTAAGAATTCTTACTGGTTATTTTTTCCAGTGACACGACAACTTTTGGGTTGGCGCCAATTTCTTAAAAAGTAACCGAAACTAATAAAAAGTCAAACTTAAACAGCTCTATGACTCTTATTTATGGTAAAATATTGCCAGTGTTTATAAACTATTTTTACATACTTATTTTAGAGGATTTGTGGTTTTATGTCCCATTACCGGTTCCACGTCCATTATAGGGTCCATTACTATAGATACATACATATCTACAGTGCCGGCCCGAGCCCTTGATCAGGGTAGAGCGAAATCGGGTTTTGGCGCCCTGTGTCAACAAAGCAAACTTCAAAGTTTTCAAGCGTATTTTCCATCCACCCCCCCCCCCCCCCTCGCCACACTCGCGTCTTTTAAAACTTTTTTTTCTCATTTACCATTTTGGCGCCCCCCTTGCTTGCCATCCGGCGCCTAGAGCGGCCGCTCCACTCGCTCTACCCTAGATAGATAGTTTAGTATATGTATATTTTACACATACTTAGGTTGTACAGCTACTAAACTCGTATTGGAACAGATTTTGTTGATCAAGTAAGTAATTTCTTATCGAGAGCGCCCAGCTCTTATCATTGCTTCGCTTATGATAGGGTGCACATTATACAATCTCTGCAACCTCTTCATTGTTGACCTTACGTAACCCTATTACGTAAGTTAGGTAGTTTGTTAGGCACATAATTGGGAAATTACCTATAGGATGCCTATAGGTACGTACATAGGTAATAGGTACGATACCATACGCAGTATCTTCTAGTAGTTTGCGTAGGTAGGTACCTGGCAAGCATGGAACATATTAGGTATATTTGATAAAATATAATTCTCATCCGGTAAACAGATCAGTAGAAGGTAGATCTTACTTCGGCCTGGATCCTCTACCATAACACGGTTTACAATGGTCGTATCTGGGTAGTATGTAAGTTAATGTAGTCACTAGTCAATAATTATTGAAATTTGCCGCCTTTTTGTACATTTTTTAAATTTATTTTATGACCATGGCCTTTTTGTACAGACAAAGCTGGGTTACCAGCTTAACCAAGGTTGTTCAAACTTTGTCGACAGTCGTGTACTCACAGAGGTACAATAATATAGATGGTCAACCAAATTTTGTCAGTAAAAAAAGGCGCGAAATTAAAATTTTCTATGGGACGATATCCCTTCGCGCCTACATTTTTCAAATTTGCCGCCTTTTTCTACTGACAAGATTTGGGGTCAACCAAGTATAGATGAAATAGGGACCGAACGAGATGCACTTATGGAACTTTCAGTAGGAGTAGCAGAGAAAGCGCTATTCTTGTTTGTATTTGTCAGTCTCACTTATTATTTCTCACCGTTTAGTATGGTTTATGGTGGGCAGCAAATAACCATACCATGATTGTTTTGTCTCATTGCGTATGTTCTGTCCCTTACGGATAAGCTCATCAATAGGATCCTTGGTCTAAGATATAGGATCCTACCATCTATGCGTGTAGTATACCCTTTAGCGACCGTTTCGTGTATGATGGGTTTTAATTTGACGTTTCGTTTCATCTACCACGGCTTCTGCTTTGACAGTATCAATGTATCAATCAATCATGTCATGTAGTTGGACTTCAATTCAACTAGCTGTCGGCTTTCAGCTTTAATTTTTCTCTTCCCATCAGTCAAGATTTAAATTTCCTGTGATCAAATTATAATAAATATGCTATAAATTTAGTGAAATTCGTGTGAAAATATAGGTTCGTAGTGCTGGTTACGTAAAATTAGTGAGCTATGTTATGATTGACTCACATTTTAAAATCTAAATTTTTATTGAAAATTGGATTCAGTTCTTTAGATCGTGTGTGTAGTAAATTGTGGAATCAGCTGTGAAGTTTAATGTTACTCCAGTTTAATTAAAGTATTGTAGTGTTTATTGGCATTCCTTTAGGAACTTGGAGTAAGAGAACATTATTGATTTCTGTCGATTACTCACGGAATTTACGAGAATGTTGTGCATTTTGGTTATTTTATTCTGAAATACAAAATAATATTTTTTTCATTAATACAGGACGGAATGACTGAAAAATAAAACTATTATTTTAAGCATTCAACTTTCAAACCCGCATATGTATGCTAATTTCATGTTTTGTTCATCAGAAACAAGAAAAATAAGCACAAAAATGGGTACTGTAAAAGCAGCTCCAAAGGAACAACCAAAAATACCTCCACCGCCACAGTGAGTATATTCCAAATATTAATATGCATATACAACACATACACATAGGCACTACAAGTACCTCCTTCAAGCACACTTACTTTATGTAAGTGTGTGGCTGATTGTGTTTAAATATTTCTATTTCTACCAACAGGTTTTTTTAAGACTTGTCATTGTAAAACTTGCCAGCTCTTGTATTTTACGATCTTGCATTGATGTATATTTCAGGACAGGCCTTACGGGCATTAAAAATGGTACTAGTTCAGCGGTGTCACTCACAAATTCGAGCCAGTTGTGCAGTCTAACGCATCTACATAGTTGCAACCAATCACGCACGTGATACTAACTCATCAACCAATCGCTTTGTAGCAGTGTCACACCGCTGTACTAGCCGCATTCTTATTGCCCATATTTAAGGCCAGTACATCAATGCAATCTTGACATTACATCCTTGTTTGGAATAGTATAACCTATTCTGCAATTGTATCACAAATAACCATTGCATGATTGGTACAATCATGAGAAATATTTTACAATTGAAGCAAGCCCTTGTAACTATACTCTAGTTAATAAATCTAGATACTTCTGCTATGTCACAAAATACTATCATACATATCTGAAAAAAGGTACTTTATTACTCAAAACTTCTTAACCAACACAGTTATGATAGATCAAAATCATCTGATCATATGCTGGTAATAGGGTTATCATGTATCACTTTTTATCTGCTAATAGTTCAGATAGTTTTTACACTACTTTAATAGTTCAAACCTATTGGACTAGTGATAACCTGTCCAGCCTGTCCTATTTATTTATAGAATATGCTTCTTTTATAATATTAGTATTTTGTATACTAACTGTGAGTACTGTGACTAGTTTGTAGACTTTGTAGTCAAGGCTACATTACATGTGTTTAGTGCTTAACTTGGTTTATTATGCTAATATCAGTAACAAAATGTTTATGGATAATTAAGAAACTGACATAAATAGGGGAGACTGGGGAGGCTTGATCCTAGGGGAGACTTGGTCCCCTAAATTATATTATAAAGTTACTTATATTAAATTTTAAATAGATCTACTTAGAGTAGCCTTTCTAATTTATATTCTGCAGATAACTAGGATGGATTATATAAAAAAAAAAGATTGATTTAGGTACCTATTAAATACATCTCTCATATGATTTCAAACAATACAATACTATTTTATTGCACACATCTAACACAAAAAAAATTGACTACCTACAGATGAATAGATGCACTAAAGTCTATTTTTTTATTCGGTAGAGTAAAATGACATTTCATAGTATGAAATGACACATGATGTTCATACTATAAAATGTCATTTTAGTCTACCGAATAAAAAAATAGACTTTAGATGCAGCTATAGTCATAGGTAAAGAACTTAGCTGAAGCCCCTCTTGTGTGTTTGTTTGAAGTGTTTGGACAGACATGCCATCATTTTGAAATTTATATCATGACATAACATAAGATTTGTAATTCTGTCCAAGTGTCAGACCGAATGCGTGACGCGTCACGAATAATGGAGGGTTCCGTACCGTAGGTACGTAAAGCAAATAAAAGAAAAAACTGCGTATATTCGCAAAATATCTTTTCCCTCTCTAAGTTTCGAACCACGGTCCATGTCACCCAAAAATATGAAGAAAATCATAATACTTTTTTGTGAAGTTTAATAAAGACTTAATTTTCGCAAAAGACATCTCTTAATACTTTAATAATTTATGTCTGCCTATTGTGATGAACAGGAAATATGGAACGCATGGCCTGACACACTCTTGGCATTTTTTAAAGATCTAGCGAAAGATGTCCCACATGTTGGAATTTGCTAAACATCCGACTTAGTAAAATCTATGGAGAGCCTCCTAAAATATTTTTTGTAGTGGTAGGTAAATACACAAAACGCACTTCCAGATGAAATACCTATTTTTAACATATTACGCCATGTCCGTCTGCCTGTTGTATGTTACAGGCATTTTACAAGGTTTCCGTTTATGTCATTTTGGCTACGGAACCCTAAAAAATTACACAAGAATCACAAGAACTACAATACACTACACTGCTATCGCAGAAGTATGCAAGAATTTGTAAAGTAGCTACATAATACATAGCTAATAGCTGATTTACCCACCCACTACCTACGAGTTTAAATGTTTCATGTGTCAATGATGAGACAATGGTTTTGGCACATAATATATATCTCTTAATTGTAAAAAAAAATCTATTTCAGTGTTTTACGATGTCCTTCCGCTAGTCCCACTCTTAATACTACTACAAGTCAACAACAAATGCTACTTATGTAGCGTCTGCTAGTATTTTTATTTTATTTTTAGGAGATTAATCATAAGCAGAAGGGTTTAAAATAAGACAATAGTATTGTCGATGAACATTTACATTAAGTATCTCATATTTTTATGAAACCACAAACTAAGTATCGTACATGATTACAACGAAAAACATTGTCTTAATACGAAGAGGAAAATGGTTCTGGACATGGTTTATGTTGATAGCGTTTTTATCATACGCGACAACGCAAGTCATGTTTACCGGTGTATGTCCATTGTCGTTGCGGATAAGACAAATGTTTCGTTCTGACCATTATGTAAGTGCAATAACGAAGTAGTGCTCGTGTTATCCGTAGCGACAAATGAAAAACACACACCATAATAGGCCGACGAAACTTTGTATCAGCTCCAGAGCGTGAAATCAATTATTTACGTAATATTTACAATAATGTGTTACCCACGGCTTACTGAAATGCAGTCTCAAGTATGAACTATTCGCATTTTTCCTTGATATTCAGCAATATTGCTATTTTACTTGGCACGCAGCCCGATTGCCTAGCGTACAGTAGGTTGGTACCAGACACTCGTTTGGCAATGGCAGCAATAACATTAATAAAGCCGTACCGTTGTCACAATATGGGACAAGCTCAGGGACTTTTTAATGACCGCCACGCTTCATCGTTACGTGTATTTAATAGAACTCATTAAAACTGTGAACAAGAGTAGGTAGAGCAAATAGGTACATAATAGGCGAGTCTTAGTCACAGAGAAACGTTTTCTATTCTTTTAATTTAATTATAAATATCTGGGAGACCCAGCTGTGTTTGGAAAACATATAAAAACTCAAAAGTTGCGCGTTTTTCCAGATATAAGACCTAGCTAGATCGATTTTTCGCCCCCGAAAACCCCCATAACCTAGCAAATTTCATCGAAATCATTAGGGCCGTTTCAGAGATCCCCGAAATATATATATGGATATAATGGATAGGTATACAAGAATTGCTCGTTTAAAGGTATAAGATAACATTAATAACGTAAAAAGAAATTTTAATAAATTAACATTTGGGGACATCTAGAAATAAAATAGATACCCACGTATCTAAATGTAATAGGTAGGTTCAACTGTAAAAAAGCATGCCGTGCTAATATATCAAATTTTAACAAGAATTTAATATGTAGGTTATAGATATAAGTAATGAAGGCAAAAAGCGTCGTTGTAGCTTCGTTGATGCTGATAGTCTCGTCCTCCTAAACATAGAAAAGTGGAACGAATAACTAGGTATATACTACCATTTGCTGAACTTGAACTATCTCTGACCAGCTATCATGGTTGCATTTTTATCACCTGTCATGCTGTGCGTCACTTTCGCACTTACATATTTTTTAGACAGCCATGGTGACAAATGATAAAGAGCCGGCTATCTTAGCCCTACTGGAAGATTCTATAGATGACATTGGATGTTATTGGTGTGACATGACACATGACTATGGTTAATGAATTGTTGCTGCTTCAGTAGCCGTTTGTTCCCTCTGACTGCTCACTGACGAGTGCTTTGTTTTCAGGCTACTACCAAAGATTATAAATGGCGGCATTGCGGGTATCATCGGCGTGTCCGTGGTGTTCCCCATCGACTTGGTGAAGACGCGGCTGCAGAACCAGGTCATCAGCCCCAGTGGCGAGAAACAGTACAAAAACATGTCAGTAGCATACCTATGTTAAACAACAACAACACTAGGTTTTAAGAGGACGCGTAAAGACAGGAAATTGGAAGGGAACAACACATATTGCGCGGTGCGCGAAATATGCGACGAAAAATAAGGTCACTGCGCCGATTTTTAACGTTTTACCTCAATTTTAGGTCATCGGAACTTACTTTTCAATAGTACGTCACTAGCCTATTACATCTCAAAATTAAAGGCATCATTTCAACTCGGTTTTGTCTAACCACCAGACAGTGTCCAGTTCGGTCAAGGATACTACATACCTATGTATAATAGGACATTTCATTAATATTTTATATCAATAAAATATACCTAGATAACCAAGATTTATCAAGGTTTTATCAGATGTGACTTAGGGGTTCCATAAAGAATATTTTGCAAAGCACTTCACTTATGAAGATGAGTTTACATAGCAACACAGATTACTTTTTGTAATATGAAATGACGCGTAAGGGTCAGATCAGTTGCGTTTCTGTCCACCTGTCTCACGAGCGGCTGATAAGCGGCTTTGGCAAACGCGTAGAGTTGGACGGGCGTATAGAGTTGGTACATCGAGTCGTGCCGATCTGTCCTCACCCAACAAGCGCTTAAGATGCGTTACCCGTGCTAGTTTTATTTCGATATCACCAATTATGGTTCTTTTATGAAATAATAAAAACATTCCCTAAACACAACATTGAATTGCTTACAGGTTGGATTGTTTTAAGAAAACATACGCCCAAGAGGGATACTTCGGCATGTACCGCGGTTCGGCGGTGAACATCATACTCGTCACGCCCGAGAAAGCCATCAAGCTGGCTTGCAACGATATGTTCCGCTACTACCTTACTTTGCCTGATGGGTAATTTTATTCCTACACTACTCTACAGCACAGCGTATGGCAAATGCCTTAAGAGGTTACTATACTTCGTTTTTTTTAGGATTAGAAAAAGAATAGGGGATCTTGACGTGTTTCTTTATTGAAAAATACTTTTAATAAATAACTTACAACAAATATGTATCAATGTTATAGCATATTATATTAATTTACATTCTTTTGGTTTCATTAGTAATAGTTGCTATTTTTTTAAAGCGTTTTTTAATAAAAAGACACGTCAAGATTGTGTAGTCTTTTCCAATGCTAAAAAACGAGGTATAATGACTAACCAAGTTTCCGACGAAATAAACCACGATCTATTTAGCTGGAAACCAGCAATAGTACATTCAATAATGTAGTCGAGGTCGAGGTTCGGAAGTAGCTACTTGCAGGCTGAGGATTCGTTTTAAACGGACGACCTTGGGAGTCCGTTTAATTGAATCCGAAGCCAGCAAGTAGCCTTCCAGCCGAGTCATATATAGTGCTTTTCTCAAAAATGGTGCAGGAAATAGAAATATTTTACAGAAGCAACGTTCTAATTTTCACAAAAAATAGTTAAAAAAGTGTATTTTTCTTCTGAAAATACGCCAACGTATTTGAGACACCTAAATAAGTAGTCGCGGTACCAACATTATAATAATAAGTGCTGATCATCTGTTTGGCTGTTTAATGGACCTATGCCTCATTCGATATGGCCATTTAAAGTTTTAAAAAGATGGAATTTGTATGCAACATTGCAGTCCCGAAATCGAGACTGCAATGTTTTTAACTTTTTAATTTTTTGAATGACCATAAACTACGTACTTCGCGACCTATTTTTTAACCGGAAACGTCGACTTTGCCGTCCATTTTTGAGAAAATATATTTGCCGAAAGCTTTGTTGCGACCGTGTGGCTACCCCTTTAGTTTGAAACCTACTAACGGATTCCATTATCGCGGGCGCAACATTTAGACTCTCTCAAGGCTTCCTATTAACTAAATGAGGAATCATCATACATATACATATAATATATATAATATGTACCTCTTGCGTCCTATTGGTTGAAGGGCTACGTTGTAATCTGTTTTTTATATAAATAAGCAAAAGGGACACATTTTTTTTTCTTGCGCCCGTGCTGTTTTGTTCCGCACTTCACAAGGTATTCTCAGGGTAAATTACAATCATACAACTTGAGATCTTTTCATGACTATATTGCATAAAGTAGGTAAACGAGATAAACGAGATACTTTGCTCATGTTTTTTCTATTATATTTTATATGTTAATAAATTATAATCTCGGAATAATAAACCAACAGGAAGCGCCATTAACAGGCGTTCCCCTCTGCCAAAAGTCGGCGGCCGCCGGTCAAGGAGGTTATATAAAACTAGTTGCCATAAGTCATACGCTATTCAGCAAACGTCAGTCTAAGCGGAATGTTAGGAGCAGAAAATGCCGAATTGTAGCGTTTTCTCCTTTAAAAACCGATCGGAAACATCTAGCGTACTTAAATAACACGTTTCTTTTCATATGTAAGTACTATTACATGTAAATATTATGAAATAGTGCACTAATTTAGCAAAAAACTAAAAAACATTGTCAATCTGAAAGTGATACCACTTCATGGTACTAGATCTAATTTAGGGTAAAATTTAAAGAAGACTTTCTAAATATTCATTAGGTATACCTAACTTCTAATTTGCGTTGCTTATTGTTATATAATTTATATAACACATTATTTTTCTAAAACACCTTATTTTTATATCAACATAATCCATTCAATGAAATAAATAGTATCAATCATAAATAACGTGATATTACCGATATAGGGTCATTGTGCTAGTTTCCGCCCATGCTCTAGTCTCTAGTTTTCGTCCACATGACAGATTAGCAAATAACTTATTTGATATTTAATTTGCTACTTGCCAAATACATTTTTTATGTAGATAGATATATTGTCTCGACATTAAGGATTGCATTAAGTCCAAATTTGTGCAGCAATGTAGATTTATATTCAATTTCGTCAAGTGGACGAAAACTAGAGCTGGACGAAAACTAACGCACCTACCCTACTACTGTTTGAAAATTCATTTTTCTCTTAGTTTCTATCGTATATTTTTTATTTGACATGTCGAACGTTTGTATTGTAATTTATTTATTTTAAGGTATTTACTGCCGTCATTTTCCATAAATAGGCACTTTTAATTTATTACTCTGGTATCACTCTACCATAGTTAGTGATGGGACACCATAAAAACCAATATCGATAAAATCTATATGAACATTATAAATATATTGTTATTTTGATTTATTTTTTTAGATTTCCAAAAGATGCAATAAATTTTAAACATAAGTAGTTTTCAGCTTATCAAGCCATCGAAAACCTAAAAATATTGCAATATCAGTCACGTTTTAAACATCTAAAACTGCATAAATAAGTTTGTAATTCCATATAAATATATGCTATTACAAAGTTACTGTTGCAGTTCCTACAAATAGTAGGTAAAGTAAAGGTACACTACGATGTATGTACGATGTGAGTATGAATAAAGATCTGTTTAGTTATGATATGTGTGTACATAGTACGGGTATGAGTACCCGAAAGAAGGACTGTCTACAAAAAGAGATGAGATCCCATCAAAAACATTACATGTAAAAAGGTGCAAGTCTCGCAACGCTTCTACTACAAAAAAGTTTTGACATGTAATGCTAATGTGAAACCAAGTCGGTTATTTTAATCAGTGCCAGGGGGTGTTAAAACCGTGTCAATAAGATATCTTTTCTTTGTAATACATATAATGACTTGGCAATCGCACATAATGCTTTACTCTTACCGTACTCGTAAATATATGTAATGCTCAAAATACAATTAGCGCTAGCGTTATGTTCAATTAGAATCATTTTTAATAGGTGACGATGATCCTCATGTCAGTTAAAATTCAGTCAATAAAATATCGACAATATTATCGACAAGTCCCTCGCACTTCTACGTTTACTTAGAACTGACATCATCTCGTTCACGGACAGGGTTGTCTGTGTTTGTTCTTGTATTTGTGTGAATATAGTTTATGCTAGTGTTTGATAATTTTGTCGTGTGCGTGTGTAGCGACGCATGCAAAAAATGCATTAGTGTTTACATTATTTGTGTGCGTTCCTCGCCCCCCGCGCCGAAAACGGCAGAATTTTTCACATAGAAATTAGTGCGTGTCACCACTCCATATTGGATTATTACTCCGAGATTATAATCGAGGTATATAACCCGATATTTACGACGATGTCTTGCAGGACCCTGCCGATTTTCCGTCAGATGATCGCGGGCGGCGCGGCGGGCGCGTGCCAGATCGTCATCACCACGCCCATGGAGCTGCTGAAGATCCAGATGCAGGACGCGGGCCGCCTGGCGGCGCAAGCGAAAAAAGGTCAGCCCTTAACGTTCCACTTAGAGTGAGACAAATATAGTATGCATGCTTGGCGCTTTTAAGCTGGCCATACACACTAGGGTATGCCTGCACAGTTTTACCTGTACAGTTAAACTGCACAGGTAAACCCTAGCTGGGTGGAGCACACACACGGCAGCGGTAAACCTGCACAAACTCTCAGTTGTGTAGCCATGGCACCGTCGTCAGCTGTGCTTGATGTTGACGCAGCACTATATGAACGTTATTGTTTTTAATTATAAAGCGCAAGAAAGACAAAAAATAACGACTTCGGGGTTGGTCCTATAATAAAAGTAGTTCAATATGAGTATGACCTACATTATCCACACCTCAGAGTATGGTCAGACATATGGTACCAAATCATCATGTATTCAAGGTTAAAAAAATAATACAAGAATAAAAAACATGTTTTATCATCAGGGGAATTAGGCAGGGCTCTGATTTATAAAGTTAATTTAACTCAACTAGCGTTTCATTCCGCTTACGAGACTGCGATCAACTGAGGCCTGCGCAGGCGAACGCCACACACGCTCAGTTTTAACTATACAGTTCAAGGGCACACAGGTAAAAAATATCTATTTTCATATTCGCGCAGGTCAACTGTGCAGTCGTAGAAAACTGCACAGTCGAATGCCACACACGCTCCTTTTTACCTGCGCAGTTGAACTGTACAGGTAAAACTGCGCAGGCGTACCCTAGTGTGTATGGCCAGCTTTAGTGCTGCTCTTCGTGTGCGTGAGAACTCATGAAACGCTCATCACGTTGGTTAAAACAAAAGTGTAACGGTTGGCGTCAGCGTGCACGCTCGGTGCGTGTGTTCCGCGGCCCTCGGGTCCGGGTAATGCCTGGATCACACCTAACAAGTATAGCAGCGAGTCAGTGTCCTGTCATAAGGCGAAGAACCCACGTAACGGCGCTGTAGGACGGTGCAGGCCTGTGGCAAACCGCCTACACTGCGTACGAGGCGGTTTGCCTACACCGTGATACGACGTTTCGCGCCGCGCCACCGCCGTGCCGCGCGGCCGCGGCGCAGCGCGCAGCGGTGCCACGCCGCTAAGTGGATTCTTCGCCTAAGGCCTAAGGCTTAAAAGCCTTTAGCCCCTTTAGCGAAATAATTTTTAGCTTATAAGATTTTTATTATTGTATGTATGTTAGTTTGTAAGGTATGTATCTATGGGCCTTAGTTGCATGACAATAAATGATATTTGATTTTTTGATTTGATTTTGATTTAACGCACAGTGGGAATATATTTCCATAACATATTAAACTTGTATAATTTTTCGATAGAGTTCGAAGAGGTTAATGTTAATAATATGCATTCAAGATTCCGTTGGAAAAATCGAAAAGTTTTATTAACACGGGTGTTATATACTTCTTTAATCACCATGACGTGCAGATGATGTGATATATTTTATACCATTCGTGCTAATTCGTCTAGCATGCTATGATGGAACGCAAACGCTTGTGTTTTTATGCAAGTATTAAGCTTGAACGTCACATCTAAACTGAGCGGTCTCGGTATTAGGATTCTCACATACTATATCATATCTATTATTTATATTGCCAGGTACGGCGTGGGTACGGCTAACTTTGAAATGGCCGCCATTCGACTATATCACTGCTCGAAGGCCAGACTCTTGGGTCTAAATGGATTATGGATTACATGTTATTGTCACAGAATAACTAATAGTACCTACTACCGTACAGAAAATTCACTCCTTCACAAAAGTCAGATTTAGGTATAAAATTACACCTATATCGCCGCCTGCAAGGAAAATTGAAACTTATAACCGCGCACGAACCGTGAATCTCCTTTGCGCGCCGCAGTTTTATGACCGAGCTATGAGTGTCGGCAAGGGGTTATCACATGACAAGTTTTTATACCTATACCCACTAATTTATTATTTTTAAGATAAGTATGTAGGAATTACAAACGTTGATTATGTAAACATACATTTTTTATCCGGAGATAGTATGTCTGATTCTCACGGAAGTAAGTTTCGGAGCCATTGTGTATTTTCAATTTTGCGCGAGCGCCACGTGACACGACTATCGTGCGCGCCGAGCGGCAGCCCACCACTTACCGCTGCCATACGCCTGTCCGATGGGCGCGGGCCAAATGTGCCTAAACTGCGGAGTGACACCCCCCTGTTATTGTGCAGAGGGCCGGAAGTTCGAGCGTCAGTCGGCGATGCAGCTGATCAACAAGCTGCTGGCCGAGCGCGGCATCATGGGGCTGTACAAGGGGCTCGGCGCCACGGCCGCCCGCGACGTGTCCTTCAGCGTCATCTACTTCCCCACCTTCGCCATCCTCAACGACATGGGGCCCAAGCAGCCCGGCGCCAGCGGCCCGCCCTTTTGGTAATACCACTCTCACACTGGCCCGCAGTCTCTTGCACACGGGGCTCGGTGTGATACCCTGTTAGGGCACAGCGATTTACCCAAATACTAAGGGTGGATCAATTATTTCTTGTTGTTATTCTGTCCGGTCAGCCAAGAGACAATAGTAGCATAGTTTGTTAGAAGACATTGTCCACCACCTTCTTCCGACACGCTTGGTAGACGACCCTCAATGGAAAGGGTTTATAAGTATCACAAAAAAGCGTATTTGGTGAATTTAAATGCTTAAAAATCAGGTTTTAAAGAGTGACCCAGGAGAACGTAACCATGGCAACGAGTGACAAGAAAAAGTTGATTCACCCCTAAATTAACGATTACTACAATGTGCATTATAAAATCCTTGTTCGTGAACCGTGTTGTGTTGGTGCAGGTGGTCGTTTATATCGGGGTGCGTCGCGGGCTCGTCGGCCGCGCTGGGCGTCAACCCGCTCGACGTGGTGAAGACGCGCATGCAGACGCTCACCAAGGGCGCGGGCGAGCGCCAGTACACCGGCATCGTCGACTGCGTCACGTGAGTACCCTGGCCTGGCCTGGCCTGGCCTGGCCTGGCCTGGCCTGGGTGTGGCCACCCTGCTAAACCCCCATTGTTAAAGTGGTATTCACATTCACAATTAAATAAAGTAAACTTTGTGTTGGAGAAATGTGAATGAAAAACTGTGAGATAAAAGTAAGCTTAATTCATAATATGTAGTATATTGTGCAACAGGAAAATTCAAGGGCCGAAGTTACAAAACGAAACAAAATTGAGTTTTGTAAAGACATGCCCGAGAATTTTAATACCTAATATTTAGTAATTAAGTACCGTTGCACACAATATTTTTTCTAAGATAGCAGCAAACACCTAAAATTATAAATAAAATCAAATTAAGTACATAATTGTTTGTAGATCTTTGGCTGGAAGTCAGAATTAAAAATACACTACACTCATTATTACATAGACATAGACTAATTTTATTTAGCTTCACTGCGTATATAAATGCCTACCTATCTTCTTTGTATAGTGCTTCACATGTTTTTGAACCACTTCCCGGTATCTGATTCAGTTGAAATTTGGAGTACTATCGTAATTCCGGTGACAATGCTAAAATGGAGCTGATCTGATGATGCAGTTGGTAGGTCTCCAAAGGAACTCTTCGATAGAAAAACACAAACACATTGAGTTTTGACTCGTTATAGTTTGTTTTTTTTTTAGCATTAGAATGAAATTGCAAGAAGGTAAGCAATCTTGACATGTCTTTAATTGAAAAACGCTTTTTAAAAATCAAAAACTATTATGAAAGCAGAAGAATATAAATGGTCGTATTAGATTCATAATTGTTACATATTTGCCGTAACTTATTTTAAAAATGTGTTTTTCAAATAAAAGACACATCAAGATTGTTCACCTTATTTCTAATGCTAAAAACGAAACGGAACTATAGAAAGGTTTCAAGCAGTACTCGATAGACATGCGAATGAGAAGAAGTACATTCAGCATTCAGCAATAAGTGTCTCAAAAAAAATTACAGTTACTTTTAACAGATACTTAGACTTAACGTCATTCGGCGATAAATGAAAACTTTTTTCAATTTGCCATTTTTGAACGCATCATATAGGTATGGCCGGTATAGAATCTCCATGCATAGAGGGTTTAAGATATGTGTGTAAATAAAAACCGGCCAAGTGCGAGTCGGACTCGCGCACGGAGGGTTCCGCACCATCAACAAAAAATAGAGCAAAATAAGCAAAAAAACGGTCACCCATCCAAGTACTGACCCCGCCCGACGTTGCTTAACTTCGGTCAAAAATCACGTTTGTTGTACGGGAGCCCCACTTAAATCTTTATTTTATTCTGTTTTTAGTATTTGTTGTTATAGCGGCAACAGAAATACATCATCTGTGAAAATTTCAACTGTCTAGCTATCACGGTTCGTGATATACAGCCTGGTGACAGACGGACGGACGGACGGACGGACAGCGGAGTCTTAGTAATAGGGTCCCGTTTTTACCCCCCTAAAAAGTATAGATTAACATTGGCGTGCGTTTGAAACAATGCCGTGGTCGCAGGTCGACGCTGCGGAACGAGGGCATCACGGCGTTCTTCAAGGGCGGCGCCTGCCGCATGATGGTGATCGCGCCGCTCTTCGGCATCGCGCAGACCATCTACTACATCGGCATCGCCGAGTCTCTGCTCGGCTACCCCAGATAAACTATGACCACTACCTAAAACGCATAACTATCTACGATTTTATTACCTATAATCAGCCTATGGCTGATTGTAATCGATGGGTGGTCGTTTGAGTATTTTATTGATATGACTTCTTGTTAATCGTTTACTAAATATGGTGCAAATCGATGGAAACAAAAATTGCAGATTACTAGTTCTCTTCGGTGAGTAAATGTGCTTTCATTGAACCAGGGAGCTGCGTGAGCCGGTCGACGCTGGCGTCACTTACCGGTCAGGATGTATTAAAATCATGCAAAATTATTTAATAAAACATATTTCAATATTAAATTAACAGCAGAAGTCACAATAAATTGATATTGTACAGTCAGCAGCAGAAGTTGCTAAGCGAGCGAGGTGTTCAAAATTACCTTGACACGCTCTTATTCTCTTAACAATAAAGTCGCGTCAAGATAAGTTTGAACACCTGGCCCGCTTAGCAATTTCTACTGCTGACTTTACAATTATGATATTAAAAGCAGAAAGAACATCGTTCAGAAACTTTATACACTTATTATTATTGTTAAAAATCAATTGTATTCGTTTTAAGCCCTTCTGTTACGCTTATAGCTCAATTGTTTTAAATTTAGGTACTTTAAGTTACATTAGTCAATAGCAATTAAAAGTGATATTACTTTATTTATTGTTACCGTAATTTTATTATTACTATTGCTGAAGTTAGGGCTCGCTGAACAATGAAATTTAATGAAATGTATATTTTTTTAGTTTCACACACTACGCGTGAGCTCTTAGATATCTTGTTACGCAAAATTGCAAATCCGTATTAAACAACACAGATGTCTGTAACTATAAAAACAAAACGATGAACGTGGATTCTCCATTTCAATACACTATAAGTTCCAGGCTGTGTCGTGTGTATATTGTATTGTTATTTTAATTAAATTATTATTATATTTATTGCTTCTTTTACATAATATAATATATATTTTTAGCCAAGGATGAGAAATATTATGAAGTAAAATGATTATGATAGTGAAGTTCTGTCTAACAGAGCATTCTCCTAAATACATCGGTCGTCCATTATTAAATTTAGTCGCTTGTTTGTGTCTTTAGAGATGTTGATATGTTTTATCAGTGATGATGACAATAATACCTATCATGTGCGTAAAATAGCGAACTAGGTAGCATGAAATTAACTTAGTACGTGTCCAATTTTATCTATGTCAATTGAATGATGCATGTGGTGAGTTACTGTAGAATACGATTGTCATCTCGATTGTTACTGATAAGACAATCATATAATATTATCACACTGCCAATATACATAGACAAGCATTGCGTTATCAAAACTAGGGTGTGTAAGTACACAATGTCTAATTACTAGATTTCGTAAATCTATTGACACATTGCACATAATCTAGTCTAAGACAGAGTTCTTACCACCAAACAAAATATTCTTCGTTGAATATTGAGCATAGTGAATTGCGTGCTGTAGTAATCAAATTGCAATACACTTGGTAAATTAATTCATAAAAATTAGAAACATAAATATCTACGTAGTTCAGTATCGAAGCACCCTGCATTTATATCTTAACTAGTACATGTAGGAAGACAAGTTCACAGTACAATAAAAGTCACTAGAATTATTAAAGTGAAGTTAGGTGTCGTAAAAATGTATTTTGTTTGCATGCCTACATGTTTACGTCTGCGTTATTGAATAACCGTGTTACAAATATATAATCCTTATTATGTAAAGATATCATAAAGACAATAATATGCCAACTTTGTTAAAACCATTGTAAATGTGTTTGTGGTATTATGTATAAGGTAAATTTAATGTACACGGTCAAGGCGGGAACAGTGGCTCTGTTCCCGCAAAAAAAATGTAACTTGGTCTTCTAATACTAGGCAATAACTATCGTTGTCTTATAACAATATTTTCTTTATATATTATAAAGTAGGCGTGAAAATTTACAATTTCGAAAAATGCTCATGTTTGAAAAAAACCCATGTGGAGGATAAAATAAAAATCTGAAATGTTCCAACCAACATCTTCGTTAATCAGGTTTAGTAAGTTTCATTTTGTTATTTCCACTCACATAGGATTTTTTTAAGTGCTACTTTGAAAATTATCTAATGCTTTTAAAGTGATAATTTAAAGGTTTTCATAATTCACAATTTATGGGCCTTCGAAAGGGCACTGCTCGGAAATTAAAAGATAAAAAAATGGTGGTGGTTTATCCTTCCTGACACCATAAGGATAGTTCTAATTTTTTTTATTCAAATTAAAAAGCTCGGCACCCCCCTTTTGTTGAAATCAGATGGATGGCTCAATAGCCTGTCTCACATTAGAATTAGGTTGAGTGAGCAACTATACCCGGCTATTTTTTTCCGAGTCACTGTTCCCTCCTTGACCTTACATATATGTCATAAGTCATAATCATGTCAATTATACTAGGTATCTCCTTCCATGACTTCCCTCGAGGATTCTCCAATCTACATTAATAATTCGAAATGGAATGTGTTTCAGTTTGCAATACCAAAGGCCATACCTAAATTATTGTATTGCAAAAGAACAGGATTGATTACAGCACCAGTGTCTGTACTTAATTTTTTTTATATAGACACGAATTAGGTATCAAGTTACCGACAAACACTTCGGCAGCTGGTATAGGTAAAAAACTTTTCACCACACCAACTGGCTCTCTTTATTGTTCAAAAACTGATAAGAAAGTGGCATTTTATTCACATGTGAGGAAAAGTAATCAAATGCAAATTTTGAGTTGTTTTCTTATATTTGCTGGTAGAATTTACTTTTAACCCTTAAATGCATAGTGATGCATTTATACACACAACATAAACATCAAATGTTATGCATTATTAAACAAATTCTATTTGTTCTTGTATATTATTTCAATAGTAAAACTAATAAATTTTCCGAATTATTACATAAATTTACGCAGTATTTTAATTTATAAAAGTTACATTTGTTTATAGACAAAATGTCGGAAAACTTGGAAAAACCTGGAAGCTGATGATTTTTAGTATGTGATTTTGGGCAGATTTTTCGGGGTTTGTAATTATTTTATATTTACAAACTTTATCATAGAAACATCACAAATAGTGTACCTTTCTGTTGGCAGTTAAGATTTTACCTATACCCCTTACTAATAGCTTTATATTTCCAAAAATATGATTTAGACTATGCAACTTTTAACACTGATTTCGCAGTGAAAATCGATGATATCATTTTTTTTACTATTTTTCCTAGAAACGGCAAACAATTATGTGATACATATATTAATTTCGGGCAAAAAGAAAAAATCATGTATTTAAGGGTTAAATGATAAATGGTTAATAACATTCATTTTGAATCCAATTGCTTTGTTTTTCTTTGTTTTTGTTTGATATTTTACAGTTAGTATTTTCCTTGTGTTGGTGTGGTGAAAATTATTGTGTTTCACTCGGTGGCATTTGTTTAACCCTCGTACCTTGAAGCCCTCGCAACGCTCAAGACTTGCTACACTCGTGGTTCAATTTTGGAATCTTGCTCGCTCTGGTGTCAATTCAATATTAGCACGAGAGGTTATACAACAACTTTGCCCCCTTTGTAAAGCAAATAACTATGTATTACTAAAGCCCTTCTTGCGTATGTGTGTGTGCACACGTGAGTGTGAGGAAGAATCATAAGTGGTCAGGAAAAAATAAAAATTTGAAAGACAAACAAACAATGAGTTTGCAAACCATACGCAATATTATAATTTAAAAAATGGAACTTCTATTTGAACACTTTGCTCACACAGTCAAGGGGGGCTTTATCTAAGTTTTTTACCTATAACTTTGGCTATTGAATTGAAAATTTACCACTTCTCATCTAGATGAAATTAGATGTGCTTTCTTTTAGATGCATATGCCTTTAGGACCTTTAGGTAGCTATGTTGAAAATAAATATTACGTTAACAACACATGAAGTTTTATTTATAAAACTACTCAGTAAAACTGTAACATTTTTTCAAGTAGGTAACTTAAGAGTGTTAATTGTGTTATCATTATCATAATATTTATCAAATGAGCTCCGCTTCGTAGGTCCGGCTGTTTTCCTCTACAGGGGGCCTACTACGAAAACCGAAATTCGCAAATGTGGAGATCTTTCTCTTTTACCCTCATTAAGACGTAATTAGAGTGACAGAGAAAAATGCCCGCAATTGACGAACTTCGATTTTCGCGGTTATAGCCCCCCAGGTACTCAAGGTAGCATTTCTTAACCGATTTTCATGAAACTATTCGGTTCGGTTCGATAATTATTTCTACTACACTAAAAAAAAATCGACCACATGAGAATACTTTTACGAAAATAGAAAAAATAAATAAACACGATTTGAAGAACCTCAACAAATATCACGGAGGTTGTATTGAGGGGGGTCAATTTTTAGACGTGACTACACACCTGTTTCTTATTACAGTGCCATCTTTCTACAATTTTAGTAAATGATAAGCTCTTTAAATCTGTAAGTGTAATTGCTACTCATCAACAGATGGCTCTGTAACGATAGTGATGTACAAAACCGGTATTCGATTACAAAGGATTTTTATAGCAACACCGATTACCGACTCTCAAAAGCGTTTAGACTCTCGCGCGAGCCACGAGACGAGCCGCGAGCCGAGCCACGAGACGAGAGTGTAAGCGGTGGGCTCGCGGCTCGTCTCGTGGCTCGCAAGCTCGTTGAGCTAATATAATTTAAACACTAACAACACGGCATAAGGTTTATAACCGAATGACAAGCCGAACGTGAGTGTAAGCGGTGGACTCGCATCTCGTGGCGCGGCTCGCGGTTCGTCTCGTGGCTCGCGCGAGAGTCTAAACGACTATCAAACGTCAAAGAAACCGACGCTATCACAGAGTAAAAAAAAATATTGTCTGGCATCTCTTGGGAGCCACTAATACACAACCAAATAATGCTCAACCCAAGAATGTACAGCCCAATAATTGGCGTCCATGATGGACGCGGATTATTGGGCTGTACATTCCTGGGTTGAGCATTCTCGGTCCGCGCAAGTTTGGTCCGGGGCGATAATACGAAGCCACTATTTTCACAGGGCAATAATGTACGACCCCATAATTCGCGTCCACTAATTTGAGTCCCTTGGCTTTCAATTATTGGGCTGAACATTATTGGTACAGGTCGAGAAAGCCCGACCCAATAATGTACGACCCAATAATTGGAAGCCAAAAACCAGAGACATTCTTTTTTTTAAGGGAGCTGTCAAAATTAGTAGTGACGTTCTGACATGAGCTCTTGACAGCTCAAAAATAATCGGTTTTTCCAGTGACATCTATCAGTGACATTGACAGTATTGACACTTGTTGCTTAAGTTGCTTTACAATTTCTGTATCAATTTTTATTTTTCATGTATTTTTGCGAGGAAATCGAGGAATACAGAAGTACGGACGTGACTCGAACGAAGACGGCTAAGTGTAGACGTGGCCCATTTACTTGCTGAGCGAAATCAGAATAACCAATGGCGTCTGGAAGAATCACGTAACCCACGGCGAGCTTCAATCATATCAGTACAGATGCAAGAACCCTGTTCTGAGTCTCTGATCCATAAGTGTGGCCTGCTTAGGCCTTAGGCCACGTGTCGGCATCCTCGATAACATCAATCAATCCCACAGTGACTTGGAACCCAGACTAGTGTTACCTATTTCTTCACATCTGTACAGTAGTTATTTGAGTTTCAGGATGAAAGGGGAACTCATTTTCCTTTGCAACTGTTACCTGATACGACTTGCAGGTAGTTTTTGGCATTTGAAAAGATGGTAACTTTGGGAATTTTGTGGGACTGATATGTTCAGCCTATACTTGGGACAAACCATGTAAAAAATGTGTCAATGAAATTCAAATATTGTGAAGAACATTACAAGTTGCTCAAGTTGTCGTGTCGGCAGTACCACTTCTACGACCGAGCAGTCTTGATACGCCGTGTCTACGAAGAAAGACTCAGAAAACTTCAAGGCGCATCAATCACACGCAAGTTAGAAGAGCCACAACTAGAGCCCAAGTACATCGCAGACCTCCAGGATTTGAAGGTACAAATAGAAGAACGCTTACACTACATGCAGATCACCCAACCAGCACCAGCAGATGACGTCGCAGAATTGGCCAGGGTAGATTTAGCAATGAGAAAACATTACACACAGAGATTCTGCATTACTAAAGACAACAATCATGACATGTGGGAAGACCACTTGAAAAACATTATAACAAAAAGTGAAGTGAAAAACAAAGACAATGATCGTGAGTTATTAGAACAGTGGTTATTAGAATTAAGAGCCATAGTCTATGATTGATTATTCACCAGACTTGACATCACCGACTACTCACTTAACAACTAATCAATTAGGATTAGAAGTAAATTTAGAAAAAATTAAGGATACACTGATAGTTAATAAGCTAAACTTAATGTTGTGTTTGCTAATTGGCGATAAGTATAATACATTTTTAGAAACATATGTAGATTTTAGTAAGACTAGCATTAATGAAATGTATTATAATTATCACTATGGCTACCCCATATTCAACTATGTGCCGTCCCAGCACGGCTAGCACATGATTACCCGCGGGATAGCTCGCGCCGCGAGAGACGGCAGTCGCCCGTCACAAATTTCTATCTCTATCTGTCAATTCCTCGATTTTGGCAGCATGAGTTCGCACATCGAGAAAAGAGTTCCACGAGAGAGAGCCATCCCGCGCGCGACTTAGCCAATGTGGCCATTTATACATGGAACAAACTTTTCATTCGTGGCAACACTGAATCGGTAAAATAATAATCGGATAAGTAATGAATAGTCAGCCTTAGAAACGGAGCGTCCCTAGTCACGATAACTTTGTCTCTTTCTCGCAGTATGAAGAATAAGAAATAGCAAATATTATTTTTAAGTCGAAAATGTCAGTGTCAATACTGTCAATCAAAATTTGATTCGCTTTGTCGTTACAAATTGGAATATATTATTATAATTATCTAAAGATTACCTACCTAATCATTAAAATACAACTCCTTACGAATAATTGGCGTTTTGTTAAAAGTTTTGGCTAACAAAATACCATCTTTACGAAGAAGTCAAGTTGTAAGTACGTAAACAATTCAATCTTCATAAAACTCTTTTCCGTTGTCTTTTGCAAAAAAATTACATTCCTTTTAAATCTTATTTACAGACTAAATATCTTATGCTAATCCCCGACATATCTCCCTTATGGCTGGCTAGCCGCTGCATTGCTGGCTTCGAAGATAGATTGAATGACAATCATGCACAAGCCTGTCATCAAACACGGAGGTATTCCCTACACCTAAGCATGCTGCTGCTAACCGCAGCCCTCCTGCCATCACGGAGGACATAGAAGGGCTCAAGTTGGGAGCCTACTCCGTGCAAGGACAGTTGAGTGTTGATAACACTTCTCAAATAATGTGACTTTTAAATAAATACTACCAAAAACTTTAAATGATTTTATTTACTTTGACCTTTTTGAGATAGGTACTCAGATTTAAGTACGATTCGTCGGAGTCGGAGCGCATTTCACATTTGTATGCCCAAAGCCGGTCGGCTGCTTGCGGATCGGATGGCTCCGGACGGATTCTATCGCTTCTGCCACACATTATGTAAATAGGTACACTGAAAAAGCACTCCGGCGCGGCCCAACTCCAGCCGGTCGGTGGGAATCGTAACTTAAGGATTAGGCTAGTACCAACTCGTACACTACAAAGTAAGTATTACGGCTGTGGTCTTCTGTGAGGTGGAGGTTGAGTTGAGCTGCCAGATTCATTATTTTCATTTTTTGTGGAATGATGTTTCACAAAATTTCGTCTAAATCGGTTCGGCGGATTAAGCGTGAAGAGGTATAGTCAGCAGCAATAGTTGCTAAGCGGGCGAGGTGTTCAAAATTACCTTGACGCGCTCTTATTCTCTTAACAATAAAGTCGCGTCAAGATCATTTTGAACACCTCGCCCGCTTAGCAACTATTGCTGCTGACTGTACATAGGTACAGATTTACTTTTGCATTTACTTATTATAAGTGAGGTTGATCGCAATATTCAGGTCGGGATTGTGTTGTTTATATCCCACAATGAATGGAAACACCTAAGGAGCAACATAATATAGGTTGTCAACAATAATTGCATGTAAAAATACGCGTGTAAATATAACGGGTTAGCACTGATTGATAGCACGTAATTGTTTCCCGGATTAGCAATGTAATATTTTTGTATCAATTATTTATGTTTCTATTAATTATCCCCCAGTCAATTCGCCACCAAAGGTTTGCTTTGTTGATGTGGTCGTGATCGTACAATCTTAGGCTTAGATTTTTTTCTGTCGGATTTTCGTTTAACTTAAGAGAACAAACAAGTCATTGTGAAAAAATATAACAATTTTGATATTAATGGCATGATCATGAAACTCAAGATTCAAATTATACTTAAACAAAAAAGTGTTGTAGTATGAAATAAATATAAAACATGGAAAATTATCTTTCTTTTAGAACAAAAATCAACAAAACTTCGACCAAATGCGCTTGTCGCCAAACTCAGTACCGGGAGCAAACCCTAGTCGCGACCCTCTAGCCCCGAAGACAATTTCTCTGATTTTGACGTTCAAACGCGGGACATTTTGTCTCCCATAGTACACTCGTGCTACGATTTTCGAGAGTATCCCGCGTGGAACTGTCAAACGACAAAATTATGTCGCTTTGACATTTGTCCGCGAGACAGCGGGTTGTCGCGCGGCTCTTATGCTACCGATTCGCGAGAGAGCTCTATGTCGCGGCATTTTCTCGCCTGTCGACTGTCGCGCCCATCATGTGCTAGCCGTGCAGGAAACATGGGCATAGATCGAATATTATAGCTAATAGAATTTATTTGTATGATATTGTAGAATATAGCCAATAGAATTGTATCTCGATATTGTAGAATATACTTGTTATTAGGATTTACTTGTTATTAGCCTATGTACTTATTAATTTACTTGTTTTTATTTTAGGCTATGTACTTATCAATTTACTTGTTTTTAGGCTATGCACTTATTAATTTACTTGTTACATATTAGGTTATGCACTTATTAATTTACTTGTTATTCACTTATAAAAATTATGCTATGAATACATGTTTTTTTTTTCATGATGTTATTACCCGACTACGGCAAAGCAAAAGGAGGGTTATGATTTTGACCGTTATGTATGTGGGTATGTATGTGTGTATGTTCATCTGTTCCCTCATAACTTCAAAAGTACGCATTATAACTTGACAAATGATGTGTCATTCGAATTGTCTTGATTGTCCGCTGGTTATAGGCTTATAACGTCACATTAAATTGATCATGGCGCCCTCTAGAGGTCATAAAGTCAGGAACAAAAAAATTAAATGAAGTACAATACAATACTCTTTATTGCACACCTCACATACACGTAGTTTACAATAAATGTGCAATAACATAAACAAAGACAATAGAGGTAACAACAGGCGGTCTTATCGCTTAAGAGCGATCTCTTCCAGACAACCTAAAGGTATCGGAGACAAAAGAATTAGAATATACGGTAGGTGGCGCAAATAAAAAATATGAAAAGTCGAATTGAATATAACCAAACAACACAAAACATTAATAAAGAAAAACATACTTAAATACATATAACCATAAACATACATCTAGACATACATACATACATAAAAACTATAATATATATTAAATAAAGAAACAATAGTGTCAATTATTATAAAAATAAAAACTAAGATAGGGAAAGATAGTATTCCTTAAGGTTATGATGCCGTGTCATATATCATTTGAAAGAGCGTAATTAGCACATTTCAAATATGTACATATTATAAGCTTTTGCTCCCGGCTTTGCTTGCATGTACCTACCCGATAAAACAGGTAATATTGCGGGTAAAACGAATTTCGGATCCGCTAGCGCTCAGGATTCTATAAATGCTGCGGGCGTAGCTCGACATACGTGGCGCACTACAATACCGGGCACCGAAGGTGACCTCATACTAAATGTGTCGGGCGTCGCCCCACGTTTGTGGCGCACTACAATGCCGGGCACCGAAGGTGCTCTCATACTAAATGCGTCGGGCGCAGCCCAACGTCCGTGGCGCACTACAATGCCGGGCACCGAAGGTGCCCTCATACTAAAGTAAATAAGTTATTGGCAAAAATTTCATTTTTGGTACAAGCTTTTATCGCTGACTGTACTTTTCTTACGACAGACAACTAATACTCATCGAGACAATTCTAAAAACCCCTAACACAATTAGGTTGCGTTGTTTCATCACAGAGTTCCTATGGCCACCTCCTGTCTCCATCATCAGATCAGCTCGATGGTACCATAATATTGCATTGTCACCCGACTTACATGTGTATGCAAAATTTCAGCTCAATCGGAAACCGGGAAGTGGATCAAATTTAACTTGCAAGATTTCATTACATAGTTAGTTACATACAGGTCGACCTAATAAAAGCTTGTTAATTAATTAAATGCGTCGGGCCCAGCCCGACGTACGTGGCGCACTACAATGCCGGGCACCGCATCATACCAAAGGCGTCGGGCGCAGCCCGACGTACGTGGCGTACTACAATGCCGGGCACCGAAGTTGCCCTCATACTAAATGCGTCGGGCGCACAACAAGGCATTGCCGGCAGGGCACCCTCATACTAAATGCGTCGGGCGCAGCCCGACATACGTGGCGCACTACAATGCCCGGCACCGAAGGTGCCCTCATACTAAATGCGTCAGGCGCAGCCCGACGTACGTGGCACACTACAATGCAGGTGCCCTCATACTAAATGCGTCGGGCGTAGCCTGACGTATGGGCTGTTCTACATTGGCGGATACTGAAGGTACCCAAAGTACCAAAAGCGTCGGACATAGCCCGATGTACGAAGCACGCTATAATGCCGGGCACCGATGGTGCCTCCATCCATACTAAAAGAGTCGGGCGTAGCCCAACGTAGGTACGGGGTGCGCTCTAATGCCGGGTGCCCACCTGCGATCCTGCACTCAAGACAGGGGCGGATTAAGCTGGTGCGGGGCCCGTAGCACATTCGTCCACGGGGCCCCCTGATGGTTTCATTTAGTTTCTTAGATTAAGAGGATAAAAGAAACAAGGTTGTCAGCCATTCACTTTTCGTGATTTTATATATTTGCAAATTGATGTATTATGGGGTCTGTGTCAATTTCTTCAAGGAGGTCATATTCTATGTTCATCAACGACAGATCAGACAGATGATCCAGACGTACTTGCCCCATTGTGTTCCTCAATTCTTTTTTAGGGTTTCGTAGTCACCTAGAAACCCTTATAGTTTCGCCATGTCCGTATGTCTGTCCACGGCTTTGCTCCGTGATCGTTAGTGCTAGAAAACTACAAAAAAAAATTTTTCGGTGCCTCCATAATTTTTTTTTTTTTGCTTCGATCGTATAGTGTGGGATAGGTCTTTCAAAATGAATAAGGGTATCCAAAAACCATTTTTTGATGAGGTTAATATTTTCGGAAATAATCGCTCCGAAAGAAATAAATATATGCCCCTTTAAAGAAATAAATATATGCCTATAAACTTTTGAACCATGGCTCCAAAAAATATGGAAGAATCGTTAAACAAAAGCATAATAAATACTGTCAATTAAAACTATAGCGAATATGATCGGTCCAGCCGTTTTTGAGCTATTGTAAAAAATCTCCTCTTCTTAGTAAAAAGACGTACAAAAAGCGCTGCGAAGGTACTCCCTTATGCTTGTAAATCTTGTAATGTACATGATATGTAGTTATGTACTTACTAATAGCTCCTGTTTGGCCTATTCTGACAGAATGGTAACTACGAAACCCTACACTGAGCATGGCCCGACATGCTCTTGGCCGATTTTTTAAATTCTTTTAGCCAACCGTTGGGACGTTGACCCTGACGTTGGAAAACAAAAGGTCGTTTTTGACTATTAACTTCCTATTATGACATGACTATTTACCATTCACCGTAGAAATAAAGAAAGTTTGTTACCGTTTAAGTTTAAATATCTGGGAGACCGGGTTTTGCTCAGACAACATACAAAAACTCAAAAATGCGCGTTTTCCCAGAGATAAGACCTCACTAGATCGATTTTTCGCCACAGAAAACCCCCATATAGCAAATTTTATCTAAATCGTTATAGCCGTTTCCGAGATCCTCAAAAAATATATATAAATCACTAAATAGGTATACATACAAGAATTGCTTTAAAATTTTGTATAATATTACAAGCAAATATCAGCCTTCGTGATATTTGTAAGTATTGTATTGTATCCGTGATGTTCGAAAACAAAAAGTCTTATGCTTATTTTAAAGTCTATGAACTCTAAGTATTAGATAAATAAAGTAGAATTTTACTAATGCTGTAATTATGTAATGCGACATGCTGATAGACAGTCCAAAAATTTGGGGCGATAGAATAAAAGTTTCACATTAAAAATATAGGAGCGAATCGCGATTATGGCGAAAGTTTTTGAAGGCGATAGATGATTTTGATTTAGTCACGCGCCTCTTCGTTATTTAGTGTATTTTTTTTGTTTTTCATACAAATCAATTTCAAAATCGCTTGGTCAGGGGGTCAGGGTCGAACGCGGGGCCCCTCTAGGCGCGGGGCCCGTAGAATATGCTTTTTCTGCTGTTAGGTTAATCCGCCACTGACTCAAGACGTTCTCACACAAAAAGAATATAATCTGACTTCAAATAGTAACTTACGAAAGCATAACCCCAAAATGAATTAAATAAAAACAAGCAGCAACGGTTGCACTCCGGGAGTGCCGATAGAAGTGAAAACTCACCTCACTATGTTACCGACGCCCGGTAACACGATACATACGTTTAGCGGAGGTATTATATTTATTTATTATATATTATTATCATTCTCAAATAAGATCACACTTTTTTATTGACATGTTTATTTACATACTGCCATGACAACGTCAAATTATTTGAACATAGGTAAAGAGTCTTGAAAAGGAGTCCGCAACATAAATGTCAAATAACATTGAGTTTTTCTTTATTGATTTAAATGCCATTTAAATTATGAGTGGCCACCATATGACCATAAATTACGCCCCTTACGGTCACGTAATCGCCTTACGCTGTCTCGAGTTTATCATTTTTTCCCCACCTCAAAAAGTGCCCAGCGCCGCTAAAGAAGTTTTCATTTAAACTTCAAAAATAAGTTTAGAAACTAAAACCCGACTACTGAAAAATTGCGCTCTTAAAGTATGAAACAAGAAAAAAAATCATCTTGAAATCGCATTTAGAAAATATTTTATATTTATGTACCTATTATCTTTTAAATTATAGATATTCAGAGGATAGCCGTGGTCGTATGCCACTATTCTTTAAAGCTTATGTTAGCTTAGTTATTTACTGTATTGTGTTGTTAAATGGGTAAGTGGCAAGTTTGATGCCACGAATATTCGGCAACTATTCGGCATTCGGCCTATTCGGCCACTTTGCCGAATATTCGGTATTCGACCGAATGTTGCCTACTATTCGGCCGAATATCGAATATCTGTTGCACCTACTTAAAAAGAAAAATTGCACAATAAAAATAACCAAAAACTATGTAGGTAAGGTATATTTAGAATGTGTTCTTGGAAAGTTGTTAAATACGAAGACCCTTTTTTGAGCATTTGTTGATTAAAAAACATTTGTGTCATGCCGAATATTCGGTATTCGGCCAAAACCACTATTCGGGGCATCTCTAGTATTAATATTAATATGTCTTTCCTATCACGAAACAATGATGTTCCGGACCTGTGGGAGGCGTTTGCCGAGCCGAAGACAACATATTGCCTTTTGACATTTTAATGACTGTAGGGGCTACACCGAGTGGATGCTGCCCTTGCCCGTCATGGGACGCACGTGGAAGCAGCACCCGCCAAGGTGTATAAAGACTGAGATGCCACGAATATTCGGTAACTATTCGGTATTCGGCCTTTTTGCCGAATATTTGGTATTCGGCCAAATGTTGCCTACTATTCGGCCGAATACTGAATATCTCTTGCCTCTTAACTAAAAAGAAAAATTACACAAAAAAATACCAAATTTAGGTATAAGTATTTATTATTTAAAAAGTATTATTGGAAAGTTGTTAAATAGGAAGACCCTTTATTTAAGCATTTGTTGATTATGAAATATTTTATTTTTATCATGGGTCTGATTTCATTGACTCTAGCCCTACATTCATTAGTCCTGTTTTACAAAAAGTATATCTTAGCAAACGTTATTGTGCTTTGTTGGCGAACAGTTTTCATAATATTGTGACTCACAATGTTCGCATCTCATGCCGAATATTCGGTCGCCGAATATTCGGTATTCGGCCGAGAGAGTGGCCGAATATTCGGTATTCGGCCAAAACCATTATTCGGGGCATCTCTAATAAAGACTATTGAGAGTTGATGGAATCTAAAATGGACTAAGCTAGGCTATTGGGTGAAAGCAATGGACTTACTGGGCCTACTGGGCTACCGCTATGCTATGGGATTGTAAACTAGACGCCTGCCTAATAAGATGGTATAGGTAATACAATTTTATTTCGGGCAGATGGTGACTCGCCCCCACGTACAAGGTGGGCCCCTACATTAAGCTACATCTATAAGTTGACTCAAGCGCAACACCGGGTGGGCGTTTTTTTTTTGTTGTCCCAAACACTTTTTTTTCAAATTTGGGATTTTTTATGTTATTTCTACTCAGAATCACGAGCTCTTTCTATCCTAATAGGAGAAAAAAAGTGTCCTAAGGTTTTTATTTCCATTCCGTCACCATTTTTCATAGACTTTGTATGGTGGTCGCGTAATGGAAAGATCGAAAAATGTATGGAAATTTTGGGACACTTTTTTTCTCCTATTAGGATAAAAAGAGTTTGGGACAACAACAAAAAAACGCCCCGGTGCGAGGGCTGAGGGTAGAGAACTAGAGAGGTGTCACTGGACTTTAAACATACCTGTAGCCTGTAGCCAACTTGCCACTTATGTTTTCACATGTAGGGTAGCCTCGAGAACGTAGATTTCACGACTCCACTCTGGACAGCCGGCTAAGGCAAGCCGGAGGCAGACAATCCTATTCTGTTATGTTGTGCTATTATAATTTAAACCTTTTTTTAAATACTGTAAAGATTGGATTCCAGCGATAAAAAGTTTCTACTATAATTGTTGCATACTGTTTAACAGTTGGAAAAGGTGAAAAAATATTTTATATTAACAAAAAATAATTTTCTCCAAATTAAATGTTATCTCGCCAAGTCGAGCAAAACAAAGAGCCACGGCCGTACCATCCTTTTCTCGAAGCGATTCAGGATTTCAGGCCGTTTTCGACGTCCTGTAATTTTGTGCTGGCTAAATGGCTGAAGCTAGAACCCTGAATTTTCAGTAATCTATAGGGCTTAACAAGCTTAAGATATATTCTCAAAAACATTCAATTTGAATTTGTAGTTTAAGAATTATTGTATGTCAAAGTTCCTTAATTTCGACACTGATTCACTCGCTCACGATCATCATAATTCTAAGGTACTTCGAGCATACCCACAAGCTTCACATTTTAAACATAAGTAGTTAAAGTAGTTTTCAGCTTATCAAGCCATAGAAAACCTAAAACTATTGCTATATCAGTCACGTTTTAAAGATCTAAGAACTGCATA